>NW_026652283.1:70237259-70365462 GCF_009828535.3 Hylobates moloch
CGGCCGCCCCGTCTGGGAAGTGAGGAGCGCCTCTGCCCGGCCGCCCCATCTGGGAAGAAGTGAGGAGCGCCTCTGCCCGGCCACCCCATCTGGGAAGTGAGGAGCAGCTCTGCCCGGCCGCCCCGTCTGGGAAGTGAGGAGCGCCTCTGCCCGGCCGCCACCCCGTCTAGGAAGTGAGGAGCGTCTCTGCCCGGCTGCCCCGTCTGGGAAGTGGGGGGCGCCTCTGCCTGGCCGCCCATCATCTGGGAAGTGAGGGGTGCCTCTGCCCGGCCGCCCCGTCTGGGAAGTGAGGAGCGCCTCTGCCCGGCCGCCCTGTCTGGGATGTGGGGAGCGCCTCTGCCTGGCCGCCCCGTCTGGGAAGTGAGGAGCGCCTCTGCCCGGCCGCCCCGTCTGGGATGTGGGCAGCACCTCTGCCTGGCCGCCCCGTCTGGGAGGTCTACCACGGAGGCCAGACGCAATGTAGGGGCTAAACGTGGTGGCTCACGCCTGTGGTCCCAGCACTCTGGGAGGCCGAGGCGGGTTGATCACTTGAGGCTAGGAGTTCGACACCAGCCTGGCCAACATGGCGAAACATATGAAAAATACAACAGACAAACCAACCAACCAACCCAGTGACAACAAAACAGGTCTACCCTGGAGTCATACTCTAATTTTTTCTATTTTCCTCCCTTTCTGATCCTTTATCCCACTTTCTTTTTCTTCCTCTTCCTTCTCCTTCTTTGTCAAATAGAGGATTGAGTTATTATCATTGATCCATACAAAGTCCCTCTCTCATTTATTTTCTTTAATTCTCACCCCCCATTTCTATTCCCCGTCTTCCCATGTGCAACCTTCCTAATATGTTTGATATGCATCTTTTTGTTTGTATGTATCTTTAGAAAGTGTTTATTGTTTTGTGTGCAAAAAAATTAATAAACCCCCCCCCAAAAAGAAAGAAATTTAAGGATATTGTAAGCAAAAAAAAAAAGAACATTACAAAGGAACAAAATAATTCAAAAAAGTAGTAGAGGAGAATGAATAAATATGTCACAATTAATCAAAACAAAAGATGTTGGAAAAGATTAATAACTCCAAAAACTGTTCATTTCAAAGAACTATTAAATAGGCTCTTCACAATTCTGTTTAAGGAGTAAAGAGAGAGAGAGAGTAAAAGTATAAAAACAAAAGGAAAAGGAAACATAATTATAGATTAGAAAGAAATTCTGAAAATTAGAAAATAATACAACATGCAACTCCATAGGGCCACATTTGAAAACCTAGAGACAGACAATTTACTAATAAGATATAAATTAATAGAAACTACCTGAGAAGAAACAGAGAGTTTAAATAGGCTGCACACCATAGAAGAGTTGGAAAATAGTAAAAGTTGTATTATTTACCTTCAATGTAATTTAAACAATATTGAAGTTAAATAATACAGCTTTAAAAATAACATAAACATAGAAAAACACAATAAACAATAAAGAAACAATAAAAACATAGAAAGTTCTACAATTAATTGTATGGAGAAAGTATAACTTCAATGCTAAAATCTGAAAATGTTACAGAAATGAAGACCTGAACATATTGTGGAAACTTTGAATTTTATGAGGAAAAAAAAAAAAACATGAGCATAAGTCAGAGAAAAAGAAAAGAAAAAAACAAGCAAACATCAACAATTAGAAATAAGTAAATAAAAGCCAACAAACACATAAACTGTTGAGTACAGAGGGTAAGAAATATCTATGGACTCAGATTTCTGCTTCTAACATTAACTACTAGAAGATAATAGATCAGTAACTATTGAGTCCAAAGAAAATAACTGTAACTCAGGAATTCCATGTTCAGTGGAGTTGTAATTCAAATATTAAGAAAAAGATATTCACAGACATAAAAAGGCTAATACCAATCCTGAAAATGTTTAATTCCTGTGCTACTACTTGATAAATGAATCAGTATAAAATAATAAAGATGAAAAAGCTGGAAGCATACACCAATCTAAATAATTATTGAAGATATGTTTCAAAAAATGAATGAGAAAATTTTCTCATACAATAAAAAATCCAGGAGATAGAAAAGAAAAAGATGTCCATTTTACTTTTTATATAATGAGGTTTTCAATTTTAACTACTATAGATGATATAACATTTAAGTTCCAAAGGCTTAGTCCTCAGACTCTTTTTCTCTTTGATCTATACTCACTTCTTTGATGATCTCATCCAGTCCCTAGTTTAAATAGCATCAGTAGGCTGTTGACTTCCAAATTTATATCTCTAGACCTGACATTTCCTCTGACTTTAAACTTACAGATCCTTGTCCACATCTTCATTTGGGTTTCTTACAGGCATCTCAAATTTAGTATGACCAAATCAAACTTAGGTTTCCTCATCCACAATCTAAGCTCCCAGTCTCGTACACACAATCCATTAGCAAATCCTGGTGTTTCTATATTTAATATATCCAGAATTTCACCATCTCTCATCACCTGTGTCATTAACACCCTAGTCTACTTTGTTTACCTAGATTGCTACAAGAGAGTCCTAATAAGTTTCCTCCTCCTACAGATGAGCTCCATACAAGAGCCAGTAACCTTTCTAAAATATGCATTATATTCCTGCTCTGCTCAGTGTCTTCACGTATCCTTCAGAGAATCCAAAGCCCTTTGTATCCCTGCATAACCTAGTGCCCTTCTCCGCTTTCTCTGACCTCAAGTCCAACCATTCTCCCTATTTGTTGTCTTGCTATAACTGCACTCAGATCTCTACACATGTTCCCACCACAGGCACTTTGCCATTTCCCTTTCCTCTATCTGGAATGCTCTTTCCCCTAGACAGCAAGTACAGCTTTATTCATCTTTGGATCTTCAGTCACAAGTCACTTTATGGGAGAGGTCTTCTCTGACCACCTTTCTAAATTAAAGCTCAGCCTTCATTTCATATATTCTTATCCTGATCTATTTTTTTTGTCTTCACAGCACTCATTACTAATATATTATTTACTTTTGAATATTTATTGGCTGAATATTGCTAAAGGTAAACTCTCTGGGCTTGGAAACTGTTGAATTCTCAGTGACTAGAAGAATGCCTTGCACAGTGCCTAGCCCATAGGCTAGGCACCCAATAAATATTTATTAAGTGAGTGAATAGGGTAATTACCAGCCACACACACACACACACACACACACGCACACACACACACACACACAGCTAGCTCCATTCCTAAGAGCATTATTGACTGACTACTAATTCTGCAAGATAATTAGGAAGAAATATGTCAAATAAGCTTAGGAAATGTAGGGTTAAATAAAATTACTTGATTTCTTGATTCACTCAATACATATTTATGAAGTGCCTACTATTTGTCTAAAACAGGCAGATATGGTGACTATTGGAAACAAGACAGACAAGTTCCTACTTTTATGGAGTTCATATTCCAGCTACAAAACAGCCATAAATCAAATTATTACACATGTAACTATGTAATTGTCATTGTAACGAGTGCTACAGAAGAAAAGCACAGGATGCTCTAAGAGTTTAGAATGTGAACCTGATCTATATTCTAGGTTTCTGTAATGATACTATATTTAATTTGTTAACCAGAAGAATTATGAGAGATTATCCAGGTGTGTGGAGATAGAGAAAAGAGCTCTGGCAGAAGGAATCACTTGTGTGAAGTCCTGAGGCAGGAAGGAACTTGGCTCATTCACTGAACTAATCAAGTCAGAGTGTCATGAGGTTAGTAGGGGCCAGAGTGCAGGAGTTCATGAGCTGTGTTAAGAATTTGGAATTTGGTCTAAAAGCAAGGGGAAATCACTGAGTAGTTTTAAGCAGGACTTCTCATAGTCCTTAAAATATGAGTATGAATTGTAAATCTCTAAGAAGCATTTTCTCTATTTAATGATAGAAACTACTTTTTGTAGAACCTCTTGATGGTACTATTACCCTGTAATGTATTCATATTCTGGAAAATATACAACAGAGAGTAAAAATTATCAAGGAAAACATATTCTAAGTAGAAAAACGCTAAGAAAGCATAAAAAGTAACATATATGAGACTTTATAGCTCAGTTGGATCCATGAATATATAAAGATTCCATTGTACTGTTATAAGGCAAAATTCACATTTAGTTCCAAAGTCCAAATTCAATTTTCTACTGTCTATAAAGATTAATATAATATAGCTACCATGAGACTAAAGCTTTCCACTTCTAATTATTTACCCAAGAGAAATGAGAACATACTTCCACTTCCACACAAAAACTTAAACACAAAAGTTCATAGAATCTTTATTTATAATACTAAAAACTGGAGGTAATCCAAATGTCCATTAAGAGGTGACTCAATAAACAAACTGTGGTATATCCCACACAATAAATATCATATAGCAATAAATAGGAATGCTCTGTCTTTGTGCCACTGTGCACTTGGCACATCATACAGTGCCCAGAACATGACAGATGATCAGTAAATACAGAAATAATTTAATTAACACAAATAATACATTTGTTTTAATGGATATATAGAACTTTGTATATAACCTAAGGCAAATACATATTCATGCAGTTGACCACAAAGAAAATGGACTCGAAAACTCTCTTAAGAACAGTGCAATTAAGCCAAAAAAAAAACAAAACACAATGACAAAGTTGTAACAACTTGAAAAAAAAGGAAAAAACACTGATTTGAAGGGGAAATAAAAGACAAAAAGAGGGAGGAACAAAAATACACAAATTCAGAAATGAGAAAATGTTATAATTACAAATATAGTTAAAACTAAAAGAATTTTTAAGAAAATTTAAATATATAGTATAACAACTAATTTGAAAAATAAAAATGAAATATACATTTCCAGGAAAATTTAAATTATCAAAATTGATTCCAGATGAGATAGAAAATTTGAATAGACCAATAATAGAGGATATTGGAAACATCACAGAATTATATTAGAAAAGGTAAAAGCAACCACAAATAGAAATTATACACCAATATCATTTACGAATTTAGATACAAAAAAATGCAAATACTGCGTTAGCAAAGAGTCATACAACACATTTAAAAAAATTAATCATGATGAAGTACAGCTTATTCCAAAAAAGCTAGGTAGAATCAAAAATAGCAATAAATATTACTTATGTATTTTTATTAAATGCTTAACCCAGGCAAAGCTACTGTTCAGTACATTTTTACCTTTAATCTATTTATGTTACTTAAAAGAGAAAAAAAATTGAACAATAATTGTAAAATACATATTTAATAAAAATAAACAGCAATTCATAAAATTCTAAGTAAAATAGTAATAGAATAAAAATGTCTAAAAACAATAAAGAGTTTGAAATAAAAATCAATAACAAACAAAATGACCTGCTGAAGCAGGGACTATATTTACTTAAAGATGGAAACTGGAGAAATGCCTGCTGTCATCACTACTTAAACAGAATTCTAGAGTTTATGGCTAATTAAATAAAACAAACAAAAGACATACATGAATATGCATATGCATACACATGTTTAATCAGAGATTCAACCAAAACTTAAAACAACTGGCCAGGCGCGTTGGCTTACGCCTGGAATCCCAGCACTTTGGGAGGCCAAGTAGGGTGGATCATCTGAGGTTGGGAGTTCGAGACCAGCCTGGCCAACATGATGAGATCACATCTTTACTGGAAATATGAAAATTGGTTGGGCATTGGTGGCACATGCCTGTAATCCCAGCTACTCAGGAGGCTGAGGCAGGAGAATCACTTGAACCCAGGAGGCTGAGGTTGCAGTGAGCCAAGATCGCACCACTGTACTCCAACCTGGGCAACAGAAAAAAAAAAAAGCGAAAAATGAAACTTAAAACAACTGTTAGAATTACTAAGAACTGAAAGTGGCTGGATACAAGATTAGTATTAAACACCTTTCTTTGATATTAACAAATCACATGGAAGCTAAATTGAAAGGAATATCCTATTCATACACATCAACTGAATACGCATATGGTAACC
Source organism: Hylobates moloch (assembly GCF_009828535.3). Classification (NCBI taxonomy): domain Eukaryota; kingdom Metazoa; phylum Chordata; class Mammalia; order Primates; family Hylobatidae; genus Hylobates; species Hylobates moloch. Next base: position 70,243,225 of record NW_026652283.1, read on the forward strand.
AGAAATAAATAAATGTAAGAAAATGCGTGGGACTAATGAAGAACAGAAAATAAGATCTTTTGTAATATTTTTGTAATTCTAATATTTTTGCTGTTATTTTGGCATTTATTTTTATGCAGGCTATGAGACAGGAATCTAGCTTTTCTCCCCTCAAAATAGGTAAATGGCCTCTGGTATTCACACTATTTATTCCCTAACATTTTGAAAATTCAGATTTACCATACAATAAATTCACATACATTTGGATACTTGGATATGTTTAAGCTCCTTATGCTATGCTACTTATCTATTTACATGTTTCTGAGCCTATATTCATTTTTAGAGAAAAATATTTGCTAGAGAATTTTAATCTACTAGAGTAGTGGTTGATAACCTCTACTGTAAAACATAAATGAAAAATTATTGGGGTATTATTAAACAGACTCCAGAATTTTGAAGCCAGGTGGTCTTCTTTTGTTTGAGAAATCCTGCGTGTATAAGTCTAAGAAAGTGGATTCCTCACTGTCAGCATGTCCCCCCACCCACCGCCTACCTTGTTTTTGAAACTGTTATTAAATATAATCAGAAATTGATCTTAACAGAAAGTTTTCACCTTCTACGTTCACTGACCTAGTTTGGAGCCCAGCAAGTTGTTGTTCAGCTGTTAAAAAAAAAAAAACTGGTGACTCTCTCTAGAGGGTTTTAAAATACTAGTGCCAGGTGCTGCACATTCCTGCAAAGGCACGGCTCAGCATTTCCAGACTATTTCAACTCGTCCCTAGGCTGAAGCTAGCAGTTCTGTCAGTCTGTCCCCAAGGTAGCTAGGGGTCCCACCAGGAAAGAAAAGAGTCTTGCTTATTTAATTTTGATTTGCTTTAGAATGCATATACACACAAATTTTAGTAAGCATCTAAGAGAACTCATTTGTTAACCTAGCAGCTATTTCATTGTGCAAATATATATGGCCATAATCCTTCCCGTTTCCAAGGAGATATAACTGTACCCACAAACAGAACACATGCAGATTGGAAAGGCTTCCTTTTTTGAATCTAATCAGAACTTTTTTGATTATTCCATAGAATTCCTGTTATTCCTTAGAAGGAGCAGGTAGAATCTGGCATTCAGAAAAGTGACAAATTTAAAAACTGGGCCAATTTACAGTGAATTTTAAGACAGTATAATGCAGCCTTTCAAATCCAGAACTCTAAAGTGAATCACTAGTTCAATGTATTATTATGTAAACTTAATTTCCTCTTAAGCACAGCTTTGGGTCTTAGTTTCAAAGTGACTATTATATAAGAAAGGTCATGAAAGTTGTACATGGACCTTGACTTCAGTAAGTAAATTTAGTTTATTTCCACAACTATTTTTCAAGGAACAGTTGGATCGATCACCGACAACTTCTGTACTTTTGGCCAAATTCAAGTAACAAAGAATAGGATTGGACAGTGCTGTGAATAATTTTCTACCCAGGTTATCCAGGATCTTATCATTTTGGGGGATGATGGAACCCAGCGATAGTTGTTTTTAATCATGATTATGAACCATGAATCATTGCTATCTACTTATGGAAAACATAAATTGACCAAGTAAGATGATCTAATGTAATTAGTCTGTTTATTTTATAACATCTAATTGGGGGAAAAGAACATCGTAATGTAAATAATAGTCCATCAGACAAAGAATTTGGCCGCCAAGGTATCGGTATCAACATGAGAGCAAATAATTCAGTTTGACAAATATTTATGGAATATATATTTTGTCTGGGCACCATGTAAGGTGCAGGAGATACAGGGACTTTATTTCATCCATAAGAAGTTTACAATCTAGCTAGTGGGAAAGACACATAAACTTGTGAAGAGATAATCTTTCTGTAATATAGTAACTGACAAGTTAGGGGAAAAAAAATTCTTGCAAAATTGTGATAGACGAAGTGAAGTAACAGTATCCAAAAAGAAGAGCTAGACTCTGGAACCTGAGTCTTCCATGTATAACCTTGGACAAGATACTGAACTTCTTTAGGCTTCAGTTTTCTCATCTGTAAATAGGAGAATACTAGAACTTACCTTGAAAAAATTGTTGCATAGATTTAGAAGAGATTCTTTATGTGATGTGCTTACTTCTTAGTAGTTCTTAAGTAAATAGTAACTATTGGTAATATATGCTATTAATATAGAGAACATGCAAATGAAAGCACAACTACTGAAAAGAAAGAGGAAAAGAAAAATTAACAATGTGTATGAAGAGATCATTCACAAAAGAATAAATACAAATAGTGTATTAGTCTGTTCTTATGCTGCTAATAAAGACATACCCAAGACTGGGTAATTTATAAAGAAAAAGAGGTTTAATAGACTTACAGTTCCACATGGCTGGGTAGGCCTCACAATCATGGCAGAAGGCAAGGAGGAGCAAAGTCACAACTTACATGGTGGCAGGCCAGAGAGCATGTGCAGGAGAACTGCTCTTTATAAAACCATCAGATCTCATGAGACTTACTATCATGAGAATAGCATGGGAAAAATCCACCCCCGTGATTCAATTACCTCCCAATGACACATGGGGATTATGGGAGCTACAATTCAAGATGAGATTTGGGTGGGGACACAGCCAAACCATATCAAATAGAATAAGAAAAGAGCATCAGTCAAACTTTACTTACAAAAAATAAAAACTAGAATGGTGATTTTTTTAACCATAAGATTTACAGTTTATTTAAAATTAATACTTAACTGCAACAAGACTGTGGTGAAATGAGCCATCCGAGGCAGCACCAGTGACAGTGCAGAAACTTGCAAGCTTTCTGAAAAGGAATTTGTCAACATGTATCAAAGACCTTCAAAATGTTTCTATGGCAATTGGCCCAATAATTCTACTTCTAATTTAAATATGCCCATTACACTGTGCTCTCTATAATTACAATTTTTTATAACAACCTCGATATAGAATAGAAAAATGGTAAAAACTTTATGCTACATCCATAAGATAGACTATCATGCAGTGATAAACATAAAGCTTGGCAATAATTTTTTAATCATATAATTATGATTTAAAAATTAAGAGAGGCTAGACATAGAGGCTCATGCCTATAATCTTAGCACTTTGGGAGCTCAAGGAGGGAGGATCACTTGAGTGCAGGAGTTCAAGACCAGCCTGGGCACCATAGTGAGACCCCATTTCTACAAAAAATACAAAAAAAAACAAACAAGTAAAGAAGGTACAAACTTGTTATAATCAGTGTAATCTCTACTATGTAAAAATGTATATGCATTAGTAAGCTATTGCTGCATAACGAACTACTCCTCCCCCAAAACTTAATGATTCATCAAAAAACCATTTATTTCACTCATAATTCTGCAGGCAATTTAGGCTGTGCTCAGCTGGGCAGTTCTCCTCATCTAGGTTTATCTCAGCTGGGCTTGTTTGGGCATCTTTGATTTTAGCTGGCAGCGCAGTTCGGAGTGGGCTGCTCTAGAATGATCTCAGATGGGATGATTTATCTATTCTTCAAATGATATATTCTTCAGCAGGCTAGCTTGGGGTTGTGCTCATAGTGTATCTGGGCTTTGAGAGAGCAGAAATGTGCAAGGCTCAGAATAGGCACACCATCACTTATGCCACATTCTATTTTCCAAACCAAGTCATAAGAAGAACTAAAGGGGTGGGGGGAAGAGATTCTATCTCTCAATAGAGGGAGCTTCAAGATCACATATCAAGTGTCAAGAATACAGGCAGGGATGGAAAATTGGGGGAATTTTTGTAATTAAGCAATCATAGGATGCATAGAGAAAAGTTTAGAAGACAATACACCAAAATATTGGTATTGTACTCTGAATGGTAGAATTATTAGTAATTTTTTGTTTTGTATACTTTTCTATTTTCACCTTTTCTATAAACAAGCAAGCTTTATTTTTATAAGCAGATAAAAATAAATATGTAAAAATGTCTACCCACTCTACATAAACCTGGTGATATAGACACATCAAAGGGGTCACAGAAGGAGGTACTTGGCATAGTCTGGGGTGGATGACAGAGAAAGCTTCTCGAGGGGATGACATTTGGTCCGGGCATTCAAAGAAGCATGAGGAGGATTTGACTAAGCCAAGGAAGATGAGGGCATTCTAGGACAAACATACGTGTGGGAAACAACATATTGTTTAGTAAAATCAAAGAGCTAAAATAATGACAGGTAGAGATGACCCAGAGAGGAGCTGTGAGAAAACATAGAATGGGTCCAGGAGAGAAACCTGTGCAATTTGAGGGGAGAGAACTGAAAGGAAATGGGGAGGGCTGGGAGTTGTGCTGGGGGGAAGCTTATGTTTTACTGACTGAAAGTTAGCTGTGAAAATCTAGCCCTTGAAACTCAGAGCTGGATAATTTTCAAATGGGGTTCTCTTTTATGGTCTTAAACATATTGTTATGGTCATGTCAACACTGGTGCTGAAGAGGGGAATTTGCTTATAGCTGAGATCAAAACTCCCAGAAAACTAGGGAACAAAACTAAAGGTTGGTCATCCATTTTCTCAGCAGCATCAACTATCCCCCCTTCCCCTTTTGAAGCATAGAGAATCTGAGCAACTGCCTTGCTATGGAAGATTTTTAGAGCAGGATTAATCAGCACCTGCTGATTAAATTTTGGGCTATAAAATTGCAATATAGCTGTCACAGTTCTAGTGAGTGTAGTCTGTGTTATGTGTTTTCCAATGAAGTGCTTAATTAAAATGAATGCCTCAATATTTAAATTCCTAGAACCAATCAATCAGCTGGTTGTTTATGACTTATCAAAGGGCCCCTTTTGTCCCTAGTGTGTTGTGGTGTATAATGTAGTTTGTGGCTTCTAAACCAGAAGTTAACCTATCCTCCTGAGAATTGAGTTCACAACCTCATAAGCACCTAACTTTATCAAAGGAGATAAATGCAGCAAAACACACTAACTGCTATGCTAATGGAGACATGAACAACAAAAGATAATGTGTGGAAATCCAATCACTGGCTTCAAAATGCCTTCTCTCCCAGTAGATTGTCAACTCTTTTCTATTTTTAAGAAGTCTGAGGTTGGGTGTGGTAGCTCATGCCTGTAATCCCAGCACTTTGGAAGGCCAAGGCCGGAGGATCACTTGAGCACAGGAGGTTGAGGTTGAGCCTGCAGTGAGCCGTGATTGTGCCACTGCACTCCCACTTGGGTAAAAGAGCAAGAGTTATAGATGAAAGATGGAGGGAAGGAAGGAAGGAAGGAAAGAAGGAAGGAAGGAAGGAAGGAAGGAAGGAAGGAAGGAAGGAAGGAAAGAAAGAAAAAGAAAGAAAGAAAGGAAAGAAAAAGAGAAAAGGAAGTCTCAGTAATTAAACATTTATGTTGTATGAAAAAGCAATTGACACCAGTGAATTTTTTTTTTTTACTTCCTTCTGCAACTTTTTTTTGGCTTTTTATGATGATGGGCAGAGAACTGAGAGAAATGGAATTTTTCTTTTAATGATAAGTTAAGTTTAATTGTCATTGCTAGATTTAGCAAATAAAAAATACAGGATGCCCAGTTAAATTTGAATTTCAGATAAATGGTGAATAACTTTTTAGTATAAGCATGCCCTAAACTTATATTTGTTTATTTGCTGTATTTTATTTGCCAACCCTAATTTTAAGGCTTTGCTAAGATCACAAAGTCCTTCTTTACAGAGACACTATAGGACTACTAATAGGCATGGGAGAACACAGACATGAGGTAAGCCCTCGGACCATGCTCAGTTATGGCAGAACAAAGGCAGAACTCCTGTTTTCTTGAGCCCCAGGTAGGTTCTCTTCCATGAGGACACCCTAGTACACTTTGGTTGGGCAAGTCATTTGATGAATTTCACAATCTTCCAAATGAGTCCATGGAATTTTAGGTAGCATACCCAGAGAGAAATAAAATTCTTTAAACCAAACTACAAATTAACTAATTTGAGAGCCAACATTTTGACTGCTGGCAGCTATCCAGTCCAAATGTACAATTGAGCATGGTGGCTCACACCTGTAATCTCCACACTTTGGGAGGCCAAAGCAGGAGTTGAAAAAAATCAGACTTTATAAAAACAAAAGTATGAACTGCCAATGAAAATATTCACTTTAAGGAATGTAACTAACTTAGGAAGAACCCCCTATACAACAACTAGAGCAATGATAAAATAGAATTTTCACACTAATCTTCAATTCCTTCCTCATTAAAAAATTAGAAAAAAATATTTTTTTAGATTGGTTAAGACAAGAGAAAAAATAATCTCAGTTGTAGAAACAGCCAGAGTTTTCTTCTTCCATCTAGTCCTAATTTTGGAGATTCTGCCATATATTACATTCTGTTCTTGTCCCATACTTATCTCCCTGGGATGATGTTTCCATGTTTCAAGGTCTTTATTACTATGTAAAGATTTTTCTTAGTATCTATTTGCAATTGCTGCTTGTTTTTTTCTCAGCTTTAAGTCCTGAGTGTTTTCCAAGTATACCACTAAGGAGGTTTGCTCCTTCCAATACACTCTGCCAAATGTGTGCTAATTACTTACCACATTAGGAATAGCTTATCTATTTGTCTGCTTGGTGCTACAGCTCAGCTTTCTAATCCTCACTGCCTGTGCAATCAGCATTCTTCCCTACTGGATCTATATGCCAGGGTGAGAGCAGGGTGTTTCTCACCTTTTAGGGAGGAAGTATTTATTAGAGTCTGATTTGAAAATAAATTCCCCACAGAACAGAAACACTGTTTCTGAAGCACATTTCATCCATTCATTCCTCCACAAATTATTATTGAGTGCCTGTTATGTGCCAAGCACGATACTAGGCCCTGGGAACTTAACTGTGAACAACTAAGAAATGTGGAAGTCTAGTGTGGAAGTCAGCTATTTATACAATAATTCCAACAGTGTCAAGTGCTCTTGATAGAAAATGATCAAGATGACATGTGAGAATGCCACAGAGGGACTCAACTGAGGTTAGGAAAGACTTTTTGGAAGAAATGATATTTAAGATGAATAGTATTTAGCAAGCTTAAAAGAATAGTGTGGAAAAGGGATGTATGAAACAGCATGTGCAAAGGTCCTTAAAGAGAGATGTAGAGGATGATATAATTGTGGAAATGACAAGAATATAAAGGAGCCTTCAGTAGATCCACAAATATCTATGGAGTGCCTACTATACGCCAAGCATTGTTCTACAATCTGGAGGTACAGCTTTGAGTATTATATACATTGAGGAGGAGCTTAAATCCTAGTGGAGGAAGACAGACAACAAATAGGGAAGTATTAATAAGATAACCGCATGTATTGACAAGTTCATTTTAAAAATATAAGGTAATGAGATAGAAATTGAGTGGTTTTGGGGTAGGGCTGCTTTAGCTAGCCTTTAGCCAAGGTAGTCAGGGAACATGTCTTTGAGGAGGTAACATTGTGGTGAGGGCTGCACGTTGAGAAGCAGCAGCCAAATTAAGGTTTGGAAGGGCAAGAATGTCATGAGACAAGGAAGTTTTCAAGAGCTTTGAAAGCCATGTTAAGAGTTTTGGCTTTATCCTAAAGGCAATGGGAAAACAGTAGAGACTTTTCAGCAACGGAGTAATATTTTCTTAAAATAGTGATTATTTTGGTTTTGTTGTAGAATCTGGATTGGAGAGGAACAAAACAGCATCTGGTGGGTGAGTCTGAGGAATGGAGAAAAAGAATTGGGCCAAACAATTATAGAAGAGAGTTGACAGGTGTGTTGATTGAATTGTTCTGGACGTTAAGGGAGAGAGGGATGAGGGAAGGCTTTTTTTCTTTTCTACCACGTGCAACTGGGTGGGCTGGTGGTAATATTTGCTTTGAAGAGGAGATGAAAATGATGAGTTCTATTTAGGAAGAATTGAGTTTGAGATGCCTGTAGTACACCCAACTGGGGTACCCAGAAGGCAGTCAGATACATGGGTCTGGGGCTCTAAAGAAAAGTCTGGGTTGGATAGATGGACTTGGGAGTTATCAGAAGAGCAGATAATTAAAGCCAATGGAGAGTGTGAATTATGAAAATAGAGCTTTGAATGCAGCCCTAAGGAGGACTGGACTCTGGCTGCTCAGGAGCATGACAGTTTTCCATGCTTGATATTATGCACACTAGACATCCTCTGAACACATCTCCTGGCAGTTGTTAAAATACCTGTCTAGTGCATGATGACTTTCATTCTACAAAAGTTATTAAATACCAAGCATGCAACAGGTCCTGCATTAGGCAAGGTATAACACATTAAGCATACCTCTAGATAAGAAATGTGTATAGTAGGCCAAGTATGTGAATAGGATAACAAGGACATGAGGATTTCCCCCTCATTTTGATTAATAACAACAATAAAGAGTAATTGAGTACCTTTGTGTCAGGGACTGCATCAAACATTGAATGGGCTTTTATTCTTGAGCCCAAGAAGCTCACAGACAATGGTAGAGTCATTCAGATAGGAAATTAATAGTAGCACACTGTGGGCCGGGCGCGGTGGCTCACGCTTGTAATCCCAGCACTTTGGGAGGCCGAGGCGGGCGGATCACGAGGTCAGGAGATCGAGACCACGGTGAAACCCCGTCTCTACTAAAAATACAAAAAAAAATAGCCGGGCGTGGTGGCGGGCGCCTGTAGTCCCAGCTACTTGGAGGCTGAGGCAGGAGAATGGCGTGAACCCGGGAGGCGGAGCTTGCAGTGAGCCGAGATTGCGCCACTGCACTCCAGCCTGGGCGACAGAGCGAGACTCCGTCTCAAAAAAAAAAAATAGTAGCACACTGTGGTATACGAAGAGATAGGTAAAGGATACTGTGGGACATGGAAGAGAGGGTAGTGAAAATGGTTACTATGGAGAAAAGATGATGATACAAGGTTATAGGCCAAATTCCTAACCCTAGGACAGAGACAGGTAGTTTCAAGTAATTATGCTAACCCTTACCAGTACTCACAAGGATAAGGCCCTTAAAACTCTCTAGGATTCATAAAATATTTGTGGCCTGGTGGGTATTTTGAACCTGTTTTCAAATACTACAGTACACTACAGTACTGAAAGCTTGATATGGCATTGATACAAAATAATTTAACTAAATGTCAGCTCACTACCTCCTGGTCCAGAGCAGGTAGCTGAATAGGAATTTAAGTTCTAAGTAGGAAAGCCAGAGACTGCTTTCAGGAACTGCTGGTAACTTTTTCCCTGTAGCCGGGTAAACATGTGACATTAAACTTCTCTAGACCAAAGATCTCTTGCCTGTAATCTAGGTTAATGGATATGACAAGTTCCGTTTTTTGAGAATGAATGTCATGAGGATCCAGAAACAGGCTAAGTATTCATGAGATCCTGAATGTTCTTGTTACCCTGGTAGCACTAATATACACCTCTAGATAGACCTTCAAGTCAGGCATTGCATTTCAAGTACATGAGACTGGGCATTACATCTTGGGATATCCATTGACTTACCCAGTGAATTAGTAACATTATTTGTACTACCCATGAATAAACTTATTTAATAGAAAGTACAAGAAAAACCATGTTTTTGGTGGGGCTGGCTGAGATCTCCATCTGATAGATGTGGATAAAGAAAAACAATAAGAAAACAACACAGTTGACTTTTGAACAACATGAGGGTTAGGGCAGCTGACACCCCACATTGTCAAAAATCCATGTCTAACTTTTGACTCCCTCAAGACTTAACTACTAAAAGCATGCTATTGACCAGAAGCCTTACCCATAACATAAATAGCGGGTTGACACGTATTTGATATGCTATAGGCATTATATACTGTATTCTTACAGTGAAGTAGGCTAGGTAAAAGAAAATGTTCTTAAGAAAATCATAAGGAAAAGAAAATATATTTACTATTTTTTAAGTGGAATTGGATCATCATAAAGTCCCTCATCCTCATCTTCATGCTGAGTAGGCTAAGGAGGAGAATAAAGAGAAGGACCTGAGCTTGCTGTCTCAGGGGTGGCAGAGGCAGAAGAAAATCTTCGCGTAAGTTGATATATGCAGGTCAGACCCCTGTTGTTCAAGTGCCAACTGTATATAGAAACAGGACCCAAATTGCCTAAGGTTGGCATTATTAGTTAGCAGAAGTTATTCATAACCAGGTGATAAGGTTGAAATTTCTCTGGGATGAAGAGTTGGTTCTAATCCTAACAATGGGATGTTATTTAGAGTCTTGAACCATTCTGGCTGAAGCCAACATATTAACAACTAACTCTGCCTTTCACATGAGTTTTCCAGTCCAGACTTTCCAAATAAATCAGGACATTTGTTGGTTAACCTCGGCATAAATTTTCAGTTATTTTTGCTGTATAATAGCCTACTCAAGTCACACAGGATTAAATAAAGGGAAAGCGATAATGCCACATTTGAACACACCAAAAGGGTTAATGAAGGACCAGACAGAGAGTTGAAGAGCTCACACAGTGAGCCAAGAGAGACAACGTAAGAGTGAATGTCATGGCATTAGGTGAATGACTATTCACTCCACAGAGATTTGGGGCTCGAAGGGCTAGGCCCAGCTATAGCAGGACCTACCAAAAAGATGTTCAGGGCAACTATTGCCCAACATAGACTGGAATATTCTGCTGACTTTTTAAGCAGAAGAAGGTCAGACCCATCTGTTCTGTCCTATGGAGCAATTTTGGAGTTAGGAAGTGTCTGTCCTTATTGTCCAGCTCCTTTAGTAAGAGATCCTCACTGAGCAGCAGCAATCATGCCAGAAAGACCTAATTTCTTCTGAGTTTTGAGCTAGTTTTCTCTTTTGGCTGCCTTCTCATGAGCCTCAGGAATATGGATAAATAATAAAGTGTACGTTTCATTCTCAAAAGTCAATAAATGTAAACCTCTAACAGCCACACCAAACATTTTGTCTAGTACAAAAATGAATCTGGACATTTTACAATCACATCCATGAAATGGGAAGAGCGTCACCTGCCCTTCTGAGGTCAGATGAGGTATGAGAACTGCAGCCATCGTGCAGGACACGGTTTTCTCTGAGCAAGCTCTCTGAAGGCTGATGGGATCCCTCCCACCACCGTACAAATCTCTGTTGCCAAGTAATGCCAATGAACTTCAAAAATCTAGAGCAAGCAAGTGTAGTTTAGTACATTTTTTAAAATTCAAATTCATTACCATAAAAATGAGCCACTTCTCTGTCACAGCTTGCAATTCTCTCTGACATTCAATTGACTGATCAGCAGACCTGTGCTTTATAGTAGGAGACTTTTTGCATCCCTCTTTGATCTGATTTCCCTCTATTTAATAGACAATTATAGGCTCTTTAAATCCCAAAGGTTCAGAGACAGCAAATAATTACCACTAGTAATTTTAAAATAAAGCCAATCTAAATGAGTTCAGTTAAATTACGCAATACTAAGTAGTGGCGTTTTTTATTTTAAACAAGGACAGTGAACCAAAACCCCAAACAATCGTTATACTGCCTCAAATTTCTCCTGACAGCTGCCTGTTAAACTTCTGACCTGTTAGTAAAAATCTGCACACCATCTACCAAAGGGATACACACATGATTGCAAACTTCTGTTCTAAGGACATTAAATAAATTATTTCTTTAAGATCATATGGCAGATCTATAATTAATTAAACCCACCATGATATTACGGCAAAATAATTTAGCTTTTCTAAAAAGGTAAATGTAATTTGCCGATCTGGTATTTGGAAGAATGCTTTGCCCAAAATCAATTCCTTTAGTTTCTAGAGAATAGAAACTAGAGGCAATCTCATTTTAATTATATCTCTTTATTGCTAACAAAGGAATGATTTATGCAATTAAATTAACTGGCTAGAAAATTATTCTCAGCTGGGCTGTCCTAATTCTTTGCTTTCTGAATTGCAGGCTCTTACATTTTCCTATGTAGATTAATTTTTCTGATATGCAAACAATGCCTCCTGTGTTCGTCTTTTCCTTTTTTTTTTTTTTAATTCAAAAGTCTCCTTTTCTTCTTGCCAATGACATGAGTAATATTTGTTGAACTGCTGGGCTTTGACTAGTTTTTTTTTCTTTTTAATGTTGAAAAGATGAAAAAGATCTTTTTTTTTCCAATCTCATTATTCCAGAACAGAGAAAGAGTTGAGGGTTTCTTATCTGTGGTACGGGAACAGCAGCAGGAACATGGAAAAATTGCAAAAATGTCAAAGGCTGCAAAATTTGAAAGCAGTTTCAGCAGCTCCAGAAGTTGTAAATTAGCAAATGCTTTTAGGGTCATCTTTCCTCACTGCTTCCCTCTGTCTCTGCCTTCTCTATGCCTCTCTACCTGCGCCCTAATCCCTCTCTGTCTGTCCCAATTATTTTTTACAAAATGCAAGCAGGTAAACAATGCATTACAATATCAGCAGTCACAAATCAACATCTATAGAGTGACCTCAGTGAGCAGAACACTGAATAACGTTGGGTGGGAGTCGAGGTTACAAAAAAATTCAAACACATTCCTTCTGTCCTTAAATAATTGATGATCCAGGAGTCAATTTTTGGTAGACATTCTTATGAAATAAGATTCATTTCTGTATTCGTGAATTCAAGATAGAATGATGACATTATTTGGGGACTGACAGCATTATTTAGGGCCTAAATTAATTTAGGTTATTTTCAAATATTCTATATATGTTGTTACTCATTCTTTTTAACATAGGATGAGGTAAGGAGCTGCAAAATAAGCAGGCTGGTAGATGCTAAGACAATGTTAAGAGATCAGGTATACTTTTCTTTTCAAAATTGAAAATAGTAGCATGCTTCTGTGTGCATTCACCTTTACTTACTAGTCCAGGAATGGCAACCTTCCTTTGTAAAGGGCCAGATAGCAAATATATTTGGATTTGTGGTCCATATGGTTTCTGTCATAGCTACTGAACTCTGCTGTTATAGCAGGATAGCAGCCACAGACAAAATGTAAGCAAATGATTATAGCTGCGTTTCAATAAAACTTTATTTACAAAGTAGGTAGTGGGCTGCTTTGACACATGGGCTGTGGTTTGCAAACCCCTGCACTAGCCCCTAGCAACTGCTCTTTTCTTTGTCTGAGGAAAAAAGCCCTATCTATTTCAAAAATCAAAATCAGCGGGGCACAGTGGCTCACGCCTATAATCCCAGCACTTTGAGAGCCTGAGGCAGGAGGATCACTTGAGCACAAGAATTCAAGACCAGCCTGGGTAACATAGTGAGACACTGTCTCTACAAAGAAAAAAAAAATGGTGGATGTGGTTGCACCTGCCTATAGTCCCAGCTGCTCAGGAGGCTGTGGGAGGATTGTTTGAGCCCAAGAGGTCCAGGCTGAAGTGAGCTGTGATTATGCCACTGCCACTGAGTGACAGAGCAAGACCTTGTCTCAAAAAAAATAAAAAATAAAAAAGCATTAAGTGGGCCCCAATATGTACAAGGTACGGTGCTAGGCTCTCAATCATGAATAACAGATAGTTTGCCTTCCAGAACCTCACAAACTAGTAGACTAAACTTTTTAATGATGTAATGGTTTTAGTGCATTAAAAAGTTAATATTCAGTGGAATAAGTACTATGATGAAAGTTTTTTTTTTTAAGTGCTGTGGGAGAAGAAAGAAAAAAGACAAACCACAAACAGAAGACATTTGCAAAGCATACAACTGACAAAGGATAGTATCCAGAACTAAAAAATATATATCCTTGAAAGCAGTAAGGAAAAAAATAAGTAACCCAGTAGAAAAATGGCCAATAAATAAATAAATAAATAAACAGGTAATTCACCAATGAGGAAATGTAAATGGCCAATAAGCAGGTAGAAAGATGTTTATCCTCACTAGTACATAGACAAACAAAAAGGAAACCTGCAGAGCAATATCATTTCACATCCATCACACTGGCAAACATTAAGAAGTCTGATTATCCCAGTGATTACAAAGAGAGGAAGTAACTGGTACACACAAATGCTGCTGGTGCTGCTAATGTAAAATTTGGCAAACCACTTTGGAGACCTCATAATTCTACTCTTTGGTATATATCTCAGAGAAACTTTACCATGTATGTGCAAAAAAAAAAATTTAAACAAATTTTCATAGTGCACAGCATGTTTATAATAGCAAGAAAAAAAAAGAAAGATAAAAAGCAACCTAAACATCTTTCAAGAGGAGTATGTAGCATAGTCATGCACTGAAATACCATTCAGAAGTAAAAATGAGACAGGATGAGCTGCATATATAAATAGGAAAATTGGTCAGAAATATAATGCTTATTTATTCAAGAAATATTTGAGTTCCTCCTATATGTCAGGCACTTTTCTAGGTTCTCTGGATATAGCAGTGAACAAAACAAAGTCCTCACTCTTAACTTGCTCCCATTGAGCAAAAACAAAAACAGCAAGTTGCAGAATATATAAAGCAAACCATTCAAAGTTTAAAACATGCAAATGATACTATATATGGGTAGTGTTACTTCATAGAGTCAGTAAAATTCTAAAAAAATTCATGGGAATAATGAATTTATATTTCAAGATACTGGTTACCTGACAGCAGTGAAGGGGCTTGTAATCGTGGAGGGCTGTAGAAAGGGCTTCGATTGCATTGCTAATGTTTTCTTCTTTAAGTTAGGTAATAGCACACAGATGTTTATTATTATTCACAATGTGGTAGTCTTGTACAATTCTGAAATATACCTATCTTAAAAGAAAACAGAAATGTTTTCAAATCCAATCATTATGTAAAGATTTTGATTATTAAATGTTTCAATCAATTTTTTTTAAAATCCAAAACTAAACAGTCCCTTTGACATTCTGAAGATTTACTTCCAGAATAGGAATATTTGACTAGCTAATGACAGATGAAGTACATAATAGAGCTTTTATTCCATCGAAAACAGTGCTGGTTACTGTGGCTTGGTAGAGTATCAATTAATGTGTAGACTTCACTTCTGTTGTATCTGAATTTCTGGACTGAGACCCCATGTCAGATGTCTATCATTTCTTAGAAATTTCCTTTTAACCAGGAAAAAAAAAAAAAAGGATGGGGACCTCAGGGAAAATAGAAAATGATGAATAATTTTAGCTAGAAGAGTTAGGGAAAACTTCACTGTGGGCAATTAAAGGTCTGGACCTTAATTCCTAACCCTCTTTCACTGCAGCCATGATATCTAACCTTACCTGCCAATCACCCATTATGAAGACTTTCAGGCAACATGCCTCCTCGGGTTGATGGAAGCAGGGCTGACTTGGAAGGCCTAGCTTATTCTGCAGTCACTTTTGGGAGGAAAGTTAACTCTTTTGGACGTAGTTTATACCTGTCAAATCTTTGGAACTGGTGTAAAATAGGCTGGTCTTGAGTCCTCAAAGAAAAATTGCAATGAACAAAGACATACATAGTGCAAGGAAGCTGGTGGTAAATCTCAGACTGCTACAATAGAAATGAGAGTGTGAAAGATTCATATTTGTCTTTCTTACATAGGAGTCTGAGCAAAAGAGCTAAATTGAGCTTCCCAAAATTTTCAGATTAAATCTCAGGAATTGCACCTGGCTTGTAGAATTTAGAATATGGGTCCCTGAATTCTGGAAATGTGGCTAATAAATGTCTGATTTCTTTTATTAAAAGTTGGAAGAAGGTCAGATCCTATTTGGAAGCAAGCAACTCATGATATTGTTCTAATGTATGTTGAAGTCAATGAGGAAACATCTGATGAAAAAAAATATAGGTCCAGTTTAAAGAGGACTTGAATGCCAACTAAGTAGTTCAGACTTGAACTAATGAGGACATTGGCAGTCGTTTTAGGTTTTTGGGCAAGTGAATCAACTGGTTGCCACTAAGAACCTCTTTGAGCCAAAGTTTCCCATCTGTTTCACAGAAGATAATGAGTGCCTCATCTACTAAGTCGTGCTGTGATCACATTAGGCAAGTATAACGTTCCAGTCAAGAAAAAGGTATGCGGTAAGAGATGCACTAGTGTGTTGAGAAGATATATTCAGCAGTGTGAGCAGACCAATCAAAGGAATAAGTCCCTAATTTTATATTACCTTAAAACATTGTCTACATGCTGGTGGTAAGGGTATAGAAGTCCCAGTCTCTAGTACAGGGATTGGGGAGTGTGGTAGCCAACTCTACAAGATGGCTGCCAAAGAGCACTGCCTCTTGGTATACATGCTTTCATGAAGTTCCCCAAAACATACACATTGTACCATAGTTGGTCTATCTGAAGAGTAGAACATGGAAGAAGTGATGGTATGTCATTCCCAAGATTAGGTTATAAAAGATATTGTGGCTTCCATCTTGGTTGCACTCTCTCCGTTTCTCTCTCTCTCTCTCTCCTATCTCTATCTGCAATCATTTGCTTTAGCTGATGATTAGGGAAGCCAGCTACCATATCAAACAGCTGTATGAAGCCCGTGTGGTAAGGAACTGATGCTCCTGATAAGAGGTAGCAGGAACTGAGGCCCCTTGCCAAAAGTCATTGGATTGAGCCATCTTGGAAGCAGATCTTCTATCCCTAATCAACACTTCAGATGACTGCAGCCCTGGAGGCCAGATTAACTGCAACCTCATGAAAGTCCCTAAGCCAGGACCAGCCAGCCAAGCTACTCCTATATTCCTTGACCCTCAGAAATTGTGTGAGATAATAAACATTTTTTGTTTTAAGTTGCTAAGAGTTGGAGTAATTTGTTACATGACAATAGACACAGGGATTTTGGCCAAAAGAAAGACTAACAACACCTGGATGAAGAGAGAGTCATTAAGAGTTTATTTTGTCCGTGGATACTTCTGGGGAGCAGGAATTTTCTTTTTCACCTTGACTTCTTCCAACGCGCTCGGATTGGGCCTGTGTGTAGTGCACTCTTAGTAAATATCTATTGAGTTATTGAGGGAAGACCAGCCCTAAATACCGCGAAAGTAGAAGCCTAACCATGGGTATAAGAGGAGGGTTGGGCCAAATAGGAGCTTCATGTAGAGCTCATGTCCAGAGAGATCAACCATCCTGGTTTGCCCTGAACTGAGGGGTTTCCTTAAATGTGGGTTGTTTAGTGCTAAAATTGGGATCGTAAGAGGACAAAAGGAACTCATCTAAGAAAAACAGAGTAAGTTAAAGGGATGAACAAAAGACAGCCTATTATGTCTTTGAATATGGTAGGGTTTCTTCATGCATTTGTTCAGCACATATTATTTTGATTTTATTATATGCTAAGTTCTATAGGTACAAAATGAATTATAATCTCTGGCTTGAAAGAGCGCAGATATAAAGTTGTCCTGATTATATAAGAATACATTTGCCCTCCTTGGTAAAATGCAATTCCTTTCTAAAAACTTTTGAAAAGATATTGTTTCTGTAACTCTTTTTTTTCTACAAATCTAATTTTAAATGAAGACTGTAAATTTCTCAGTACTTTCTGAGTCCTTTCTCCTTTGACGGGTGATACAACTGTTAGCAATAAATGAAAGTTAGTATTCTAATGGGTGCCATGTGATTTTTTTCTTCTGGGTAGAGTCTATCTCTTTCAAACAGTAAAAGCTCACATAACACCTGTTGCAGTCATTTTTGTCACTTTGTATCTTCGGTTTTACTAGCAATAATAGCCATTTCCAAAGAGTGCCTAGTAGTTTACATTTATTATCTGATTTAATCCTTACAACAGTCTTGTGAAGTAAAGACTACTAAGCTCCTCAATTTGAAAATAAGGGGCCTAAGACTCAATGCCATTCTGTTTCGTGCCCCAGTTTGCAAAGCTGGTAAGTTGCAAACGTGGAATTCAAATGTCTGTCTCTCAAAACTCCACATTCTGAACGATTGTACTAAATACCTCCACATAATAATTGCTAACACATATAACGTGCTTGACCACGCACTGGGTGCTGTGCCGAGCATTTTACATCTCTCATCGCCTCAGTCTTGAAGGGTAGATAACTTGGTGACGTGAAGGTAGAATCAATGACGAGAAGCAGGAAGGCTGTTCAAAGTGTGGCTTGTGGTCCAGCAGCCTCAGCGTCACCTAGGATATTTTTAGAAATGCAGGATTGCAGGCTCCACTTCAACTTACTGAATCAGACTCTTTATTTTAACAGGATTTCCAGGTGACTTGTAAGCACGTCAAAATGTAAGAAACATTGCTATAGAAGACCTGTGAAGAACCTGATCCCAGTTGTGGTTAGATTTCTCTAATGCAATGCTTCTCTAAATGTTGATCCCTGAACCAACAGCATCAGCTTCACCTGGGAACTTGATTGAAATGCAAATTATAGAGCCCCACCCTAGACCTACAGAATCAGAATCTCTGGGGCAATAATCCATTTTAGTCCTCCAGGTGATTCTGGTAAATCCTAAGGTTTGAAAATCCTCCTTCTAATGTCCTGCAATCCTTACACCTATGCTCAAACAGGAAAGAGGAGTTAGCAGTGACACCCAGTGGAGCCAAGCGAAATTTGCAACTTTTATAAATGAGCATACCTGATTCTTTTTTCCCCTGGTAGGATAAAACTGTCATGATCCTTGTTCTTTGCACTAAAAATACAAGGCTGACTTCTTTTCCTGGAAACTCCTTGCTTTAGGGTCTTGTGCCCATTTTGGATATGTAGATAGATTCTTAATTCAGCAAATATTTATTCACTGCTAACTAGGTATAAAGAATTATGACAGAAGTAGTGCAGAAGATATAAAACATATCAAATTTGCCCCAGAGCGATCTAACAGATAGATCTGTCTTTAACAGCATCAGCTACCATTTGAGTGTTTGATGTGTGGCAGGCACTTTGCTAATTGTTTTCCAGAATTCACTCAATGTTTTCATGCTTGAGATACACACTTGACCATTGAACAACATGGGGCTAAACTTCACAGGACCATTTATACATGGATCTTCTTCAATAAAAGTTACACCGAGATTGCCTGCCTCCCCTTTCACCCCATCCACCTCTTCTGCCTCTGCCTCCCCTGAGACAGCCATACCAACTCCTCCTCTTCCTCAGCCTGCTCAACATGAAGATGAGGATGAAGACCTTTGTGATGATCCAATTCCACTTAATAAATAATAAATGTATTTTCTCTTCCTTATGATTTTTTAACATTTTCAGTTCTCTAGTTTTACTGTAAGAATATACTATATGGTAAATGTACAGAATATGTGTTAATTGACTGTTTAGGTTATTGGTAAGTCAATAGTAGGCTTTTAGTAATTTTGGGGAGAGTCAAGTGTTATACGTGGATTTTCCACTGTAAGGAGTGTTGGTGCCCCTATCTCTCACATTGTTCAGCACTCAACTGTATTTGTTATTCCTGTATTTGTTATACTAGAAGTAGTGTGAGGGCTTATTCCAGTGTATGTTCTTAGTCACACAGCAGTTCTTAAAATAATCGCCTAGGACTATTGTTACTGGAATCATTTAGTATGCTTGTTTCATGTGTAGAACCCCAGAAACCCACCAAATCAAATCTCTGGAGGGTGTGGCATATTTAACAAGTTTCCCAGGAAAATTTTACACACACTACAGTTTGAGAACTGCCATACCACACTATATGGTCTCCATCAAAATATTGCCCTTTAAAGTATTATGGGCTGGCATCAAAGATTTGTAGAGCAGTGGGGAGAGATGATCAAGTTTGTATTTTAGAAAGTTCTATGCCATGGCAGTAAGAATGGGTTAGAGATTGGTGGTGGTAGGAACTTACTTTGTAAGATTACCAGAAGAAAAGAATGTTACACTGAGAATCCCAGGTGATATTCTAGGTTCATTTCCTAAGAGACTTGCTTGTTGTATGAAATCTCAAATTCTTGTCTCAGAAAAATTCAATTTTAAGAGTTGCATGGAATCTGAGCTAGAAATCCTGAACCAATTACTAAGAAGATGATTTAGACAAAAAAAAATATATATATATATACACACATCTTTTAAAGATTACATATATATGTGTATATATGTGTATATATATATATATGTATATACATATACATGTATACTACAGGTGTGTGCCACCATGCCCTGCTAACTTTTTGTATTTTTAGTAGAGATGGAGTTTCACCGTGTTAGCCAGGATGGTCTCGATCTCCTGACCTCGTGATCCACCCGCCTCGGCCTCCCAAAGTGTTGGGATTACAGGCATGAGCCACCGCACCTGGCCAACAAACAATTTTTAAAAGATAATATACATAAGGTCAGAATTGGAGACTTGAGATGAGTCATCCTTTTAGCAAAATTTTAAAATAATCTTACAATATTATTTAGAAGCTATTTCAACTTTAAACAGATTATCTCTAAATTCTGACACTTTTCTTTTTTTTGAGTTGTTACTATTATTTAAAAATTTTCAGCTTTTAAGTTTCAAACCTTAAAATCCACAGCTATTTTAGCATTGGTTATGCAAGTTAGGTTATGCCCCCTGGTGGCAATATGGATAGGAAGATGAGAAGCATATTTCAATCAAAGGGAGAGTGCCAACTTAATTGAAGTAAGTGGCAGGCTCAGAATTTGAAATGGAATTTCATATAAAACTTTTCTGGTCTTACTAAAAATAGGAAACATCCCGTTAAACGAAAATCAGATGTATTAACTTCAGCCTGCAAGGTGCATATTTCAATTTCCCTTGCTTTGTCATAAAATGGATTAGCTCCTTGAAATATGTCAGTTGAACTTGAAATTAAATATTTTCTCTACATATAGCTAAGTACCTGAACTCATAAATGATAACTAAAGTCTGTGTCTGCACAGTATTTCCTTTAAGATCAGGCTTCGCCACATGCCACATACCATGAGTCCATTTGCTTCTGCAGAGTATTAATTTCCCCACATTAATAAACTTTAAAAGATCACATGATCCAAGTAATTTTCAAGAAGGCATTGGGGAAAATCCTAAATTTACTCAGTTATTCTTTAGTCAAAACAGCCAAATGTGGATTACTGAAGGCCTCTTAAATAAGGCTTTTTACCTCTTTGGGGGCAAAAACAGAAAGTGAAAATATCAAACTGCTGAAACATATGTTGTTATTTGGCATAAAAACATGCATAAAAGATAACATTTCTTGCTGGGATAAACCTGGCCTCAAGGTTATATGCTTTGGTCATAGGAGAGAGATGGCTATTCCTTAAGTAAACATTTAAGTGACTACCAGGTGCTGGGTTCCATTCTAGAGTAGAAATACTAAAATAGATTAGTTACTGGCCTTGAAAAACCTTAAGTCCAGCAAGGTGTAACATGTGTAAAAAAAATACAATATGATACAAATTACAGTAAAAATAAAAGAAAAAAGGAAAAGCTGACAGTTAAAAAAGCATTAGATTTCGCTAGGAGCAGTGGCTCATGCCTGTAATCTCAGAACTTTGGGAGGCCGAGGTGGGCGAATCACTTGAGGTTAGGAGTTCAAGCTCAGCCTGGCCAACATGGCAAAAAACTCTGTCTCTACAGAAAAATACAAAAATAAGCTGGGTGTGGTGGCACGCACCTGTAGTCCCAGCTACTCGGGAGGCTGAGGCACGAGAATCATTTGAACCTCGGAGGCAGAGGTTGCAGTGAGCTGAGATTGTCCCACGGCACTCCAGCCTGGGCAACAGAGCAAGACCCTCTCTCACACACACCAAAGTCTGAGACTTGAAAAATGAGTATTTTCCAGTTGAACAAAGGAAAGATTATAAACTATGGGGGAAAAAAAAATGTGTAAGCACATTAAGTGTGAAGTGCTATGAATGCCAAATAGCTCAGTATTGCTCAAGGACAAAGTTCAAGTGACAAGTGCAAGAGAAAAGGTGAGAAAGTCTAGATTATGAAGGGTTTTGAAATTCCTGCAGGTTTACTTTATCCTATAAGGGAATGGTCCCAAGAAAAATACTTAATGTTTATGTTTATTAAGTGGTTAGGTCCAGAAAACATAATAAGCATTTATGTCCTAACAATGAATGTTTTAAAATAAAACAAACTGAAAGAATATTTTTATTATTTTATTTTACTCTTAACCAGTTACTAATTTGGTATCTGTGCCTATTGGGCACCGTACAACTACTCAAACCTTGGAATCAGATTGAACATTGTCATCTTCATTTCCTGTTCTATGATTTTCATGTGATACTTGCTTCTTATCTCAGCAAATGCCAAACCCAGCTCCACAAAGATGTGATGTCATTGAAAGTAGTATGCTTTAACACTGAAATTAATGACCTTGAACTAGTAGTTTGTGACGGTGTCCCACAAATATCAAATATTGTTGTTTTCTTTGGAAATTTAAAATATTCCATGATTCCCCTGTGAGTTCACTAATACACCCTGGCAGGACAGTTTGAAAAGCTAAAAAACTGCACAGATCACGGACACTATCTAATTTGCTTGATAGAATACTCAAATGCCTTTATAGAAGTGGGTTAGAGACTGGGAGCCTGGTAAGATTATCGCAAGTACAGTAATGATGAGGATGCAAATTGCAACATAAGCAAAGGAGATGTGAGAGGGAGATTTGGGTACATTAATCTGTAGTTCTTGGTAACTAAATGGATATAAGGGAGTGAGGTATAGTAACGTAAGAGAGAAAGTGGATGAGTCCTTTTTCCAACACGGCACAAGTATAGTTAGTGATACTAGTAACCATAATGTTTTTAAATATTTGATAATCAATTTGAATCTAATTGGTTTCCCTTTTTATCCTGTATTTTATATCATGTATTAAACCCATTACTCTGAAAGGGTCCATTATTAGGCTTCATCAGAATGCCAATAAGTTAAATACACCTACTGGCCAATGGATATGCAAGTCTGAAAATCAAGGGATATGATAAATCTAATTAAAAAATCATAAATGTAGCTAAGTTTTACAGGTGTTTAACTTGTGCTGGAAGCTGTGGGTATAGATAAAAGTTTTCGAGGAGAAATATAGAGGTTACAATAAAGAGAGGCAAGGGTAGAAGCACAGAGAACAGAAACACAAGAGGTGAAAACAGAATGAGGCTCTAGGGCGGAAAAATTAACAAGAAAACAGGGAATTAGGAGAACCAACAGAGTGGTGTTACTGAGACAAAATGAAAAAAGCACTGGATACATAGAATTTGAGGAAAGATTAAAAAGTATGCAAGAAATTTTGGTAACTAGGAATTTTTTGGTGACCTTAGAAAGTTCAGAAGGTTAGTATGGATAGAAATAACAATTCCGTGCTGAACAAGGAATGAAACTAATTCACAAGTATAGATTAGGTTTTCTAGAAATCTGGTTGTGAAAAAAAGTGCAGTAAAGGTGGAGATAGGTCCAAGGGGTCAAACTTTTTAAAATATGAGAGAGATTTGGTGATGTTTATACCTGTTACCTTGCCTTAGAGGCAGCCTTTTCTCTGAATGAAAACTCATGAATATTTAAAGAGAAGCTAGGAAGGGACAAGGCAATAGTGCAATTTTTGTATCCTCATCTGTTCTTCCCTGCACACCCAGCTTTTGCTGCTCCTTCCATTCCAGGGCTTTGCCTTTCATTGAAAGCCTGGTCGCTCCCTAAAATAACATTTTATTATCTCTGACAAAGAGGAAAGTACCTAGAGCTTCCATGATCTTAAATACTAATAGATAAGAGTTATCGAGTGTTTACCATGTGCCAGGCACTGTTTTAGTCACTTTACACATTATTAACTCATTTTTCTTGAAAAAAATGCCAGTTGCATCAATGAAGAAATCGACTACTAAACTCAAACTTTCTCTTTCAATTAACTACATTGAAAAGTGTGGTACATTGAAACATTCTAGACTTCAGTATCATAGAGAGTACAGTTCAAATTTTGCTTCAGCTATCTGATCTTTTAGGACCTTTATAATTACTTTATTTATGTAGTAATAAAAATATTTACCTAGAATTGCTTAAGTAAGGATCAAATGAGATCTCAACCACAATGCTGAGGGCACAGTCTGGACTCAATAATGTCGCAACTCTATGTCAATAAACAAAACAACAGCCATGATAGTAACAGAAAAAAATATATATATTTCAAAGGTAACTAGTTTTGTTTTACTCAAACTATTTACAACAAAGGGCAGAGTAGAGACATGAATAGCTGCACAAGTTATTTTAATTATAAATTAATAAAAGCCTACATTAAATTCATCTTATTAACTACTTATGAGACTGTATAAAAACTGATGAAGCCAACATTATTTGGTACTTCTGATACTTCCATTCGCTTCAACTTTTCTTTCTAAATAGAACATTAAAAGATGGCAAGCCATTCACAAAAAGACATGTAATTTTGTTAATCAGGTTGACATTTTGAACATCTTCCTCTTCAGTTCAGCTGTCTTCTCATCTATCTTAGCATAGGAGTCCTCTGCTGCCTTTTCGATACCGTCGTGGTATTTCTCCAAAGCAGTTTTCAAGTTTAGAAATATTTCCTAAGTAGAAAATGAAACAGAATAATAATTATTCTATGCAACAACCTAAACTACAAATGAGTTATAAGAATTCCAAGTTTATTCATATTTATTAATATTTTAAAGCCTAAATTCTTATGCACACATACAAATGTGCATGTCTATGTCTGCTTTAATTAAAAATTCATTCTGTAAGCTGTACAAATTCATCAAAAAAGTTTGCTACTTAAGGAACAAAGGAGAGACATGAGACAATGTTTAGGATTCTAATACAATGAGAACAAACATATTTATAATTATCAAGGAAAAATTTTACTTTAGAGCTTTCCATGTTAAACATGGAAAATAACTACATTACTGTAGATAACTATACTCTCTGCATTTGACCCTGATTATCATTTAAAAGGTATGCAAACAGATTTAATAAGCAATCTCTAGGACTGGAAAATATATTAATACCTTTTAGAGTTGTTTGAATAAACTGATCAGATAGTTCAAGCCTATATGGATGTGCTAAGGATTTTAAAAAATAAAAGAACAATTTTTATAGTTTAAATAAGAAAAAAAATTAGCCTGTACACATTTTCTTCTATTTCATACTTGTCAAATATAATATTGATCCTCCTTTCATTATTCACTTCTCTTAGACAAAACAATTCTTAAACTATAATATACATAATACCACAAGAAACTGGTATTTTACAAGGTTACAGGATGTGTTTTGCCACTGAAATAAAACAGTCATCTTTTTCCAATGGGGGAAGAAAAGCAGTAAATGAATACAATGTTCTCAATTTTAAGTGTCTCTCCCATTAAATTTTTCTTAAGCCTAAAATTTTGGCTACTACTTATCTTAGTTTAAATTCTAGCAGAGATACTATCTGATTTTGAATAAATTACATAGATTATAATTTGATATAGTATAAATTCACGGTGTTCCAAAAAAGAACACTATTTCCAGCAACTCTGCCACCTATGCAAGTTTGAGTACTACAGATTAAGTGAATGTAAATATATGCTTAAGACTAAACATTCTCCAAAAATCCAAACATAGTTATTAAATCCTAACACAAAAATAGAAGAGTGTGTTTAGATTTCTGAGCTCTAAGCAGGTATCAAATTACTACAACTATGATAGAATATGAACCAATAGGAAAATAAATCAAAATTTTTGAAGGCTTTATTTCTTAAATCTTATAGGAAAAATAAGGTGAATTAGTTGCTAGCTTGTGCGAATGCCATTATAAAAAAAACAGCACACTCAGCAGCTATAAATCAATTTAACTTTCCAGTTCTATAGGGGTATATGTTTATTCATTCCAAAAAAGAAAGCTGAATAAATTTGGTAGAAAGATATTCCTTATGAGAAACTATCACAACTAAGTGTGACTAAATTAAGATATACAATCTGTACATATCTGAACCAACCATTTTAAAATACCCAAAGGAATACTTTCCTTCTGAGAACAAATAACACTCTCAAGGAGGAGCAAAATCCTGTTGGTAGAGCCACAAGTGAATGAAACATTAAGGCCCAATTCCAGTGGCACAGGCACAGAGACAAAAACATTTGAAGTTCTAAGCCAACCCTCACAAGATGTTTAATGGTGACAGATCGTATCCCTGACAAATACTATGTAGTTTAGCATTTCTGCTTAAATTCTACATCCAAGTGGAATTTTATAATATTAATCACCCTAATTCACATATAATAAGTCTTACTGTGATGGCCTCATTGAAGTTAAGTATTTTTAAAGTCAAAGGCTAGTTCTGCGCTGTCAAATATAGCAACCACTAGACACATGTGGCCACTACTTAAATTTAATAAAATTTAATTTAATCATATGAAATTAAAAATTCAGTTCCTCAGTTGCACCAGCTACATGTCAAGGACTCAACAGCCACATGTGCCTACTGGCTATGGTATTGAGCAATACAGAAGAACATTCTCATTACAGCAGAAAGTTCTGTTGGACAGTGTCAGTCTAGATAACTATCTCACTTTTCAAATCAGAAATATTTAAGACTATACACTATCCATGGAGTCTTATAGCCAGTGTAGCCATTTATCACATACGTATAAATTAGTCAACCCAATATATTATTGGGTACTTCGTATAAGTAGCACTGTAAATAGTACAATAGTACAATGAAAGACACCAATTATGCTTTCTTTCCTAAATGAACATATAACCAGACCAGACTGGATATCGAGCACCTGAAATATAGCTAGTGCAAATAAAGAACAAAATTTTTTATTTTATTTCATTGTAATTAATTTAAATGTAAATAGCCACATATTACTAATAGCTCCCCATTGGACAGCACAGATCCAGATTATTTGCAATAGACTGAGAGTGCTACAGTATTTGACAGAGGAGAGAAAGATATTTCAAAGAAGTAAAAGAAAGTTATGTGGAAGACATAGTTTCTACTAGACCTTAAATAATGGAAATGATTAGGTTAGATAGAACACTTTTTTTTTTTTTTTTTTTGAGACGGAGTCTCGCTCTGTCGCCCAGGCTGGAGTGCAGTGGCGCAGTCTCGGCTCACTGCAAACTCCACCTCCCAGGTTCACGCCATTCTCCTGCCTCAGCCTCCTGAGTAGTTGGGACTACAGGCGCCCACCACCACGCCCGGCTAATTTTTTGTATTTTTAGTAGAGACGAGGTTTCACTGTGTTAGCCAGGACAGTCTTGATCTCCTGACCTCGTGATCCGCCAGCCTCGGCCTCCTAAAGTGCTGGGATTACAGGTGTGAGCCACCCCGCCCAGCCAGATAGAAAGTTTTGAAAGTCCTAGAAGTGGAAATCATTCCTGACTTGTTCACAACTTACTCTCTGAATCAAATGTGAAGCCTGACACCTAGCAGATACGTTGGCCATTTGTTGAAATACTGACTGGGTGAATGAATGAACTGAAGGAAAATGGCCCTTATTTTAAACAAGAAAGTGTAGTATTGAGAATAATATTTTAGCAGGATAAATGTGGTAGTACTTAGTATTCAAGGCATACTTGATACAGAAGAATCTAAAATCAAAGAAACTTAGCGAATGTTGCTGCAATCCATGACTACTACAAAATTATGTGATAGATGTATAATAGTAAGAGTGCTGTATGTATGAAGGGCTATGTATATGTATGAAGAGTACCACCATGTAAAAGCAATCATGAAATTAACTTGGTGATTATCTGGATGTCAGGATTATCTAAAGCAAGTCCAAAATTTCAATGCTTTGTGATAGAAAATGATGATGCAATTGAGAAATACAAAGAAATTTATTAAGAAGTTGAGCAAAAGAGAGAAAAAG
This sequence comes from Hylobates moloch, assembly GCF_009828535.3. Taxonomy (NCBI): domain Eukaryota; kingdom Metazoa; phylum Chordata; class Mammalia; order Primates; family Hylobatidae; genus Hylobates; species Hylobates moloch. The sequence goes on from NW_026652283.1 coordinate 70,270,776, forward strand.
AAAAGGGAAAGAGAAAGTGAAGAAGAGGTCAGATGTAGGAAAATGTTGAATGTAATTTTAAAATATTATTTTTGTTGTGAGTGACCAGAACAAGAAACACAGATTTTTGAAAGCTATCCAAATGAAGATAATTGAAACTAGAAGAGATAAATTATCTATGGGAAAGAACATTTAATGAAAAAAGACTATGATGATCATAAAATGCAACAGAACTGCACAAAGAACAATTTGGCAATCATAACATATCCTTTTTTCTTTTCATGAAGGATGATTATAAAGTAAGCTAAGGAGAGTTCTTTGACTAAAAGTATTTGATTTTACCAAAGTATTTAGAGACCTTCCCATTTGTGTAACAAATAGATATCACAATGTAGCCTGAATCAAGGTAGGTAAGAACAACTTAGCAAGTTGAACAATTGTACCCAAAGTTTTGATCAATAGTTCTATGCCTCTAGGATGAAAAAATTATAATGCAGCAAAGGACCTTGTTCTAGTAAACATTTTTATTTTGAAGAAAAACGCATGCTGATCAAATCTGCAGGTGACACTAAGCAATGAGAAATAGTTAAGGTGGAAGATAGAATGATAGATTTAAACTAACCTTGACATTTTGAAATCTAGGTTGAAACAAATAAAACCTAAAATAGTAAAATTCTGAATTAAAAGTAACAGTTGCGCTAAAGTATGGTGAAAAACTCTTAACATGGCAGAACTGTATGTGGAAAAGACAGGAGTCCTTTAGTTGATCACAAGGTCAATATGAGTCAAGGGCAAGATGCTGCTGCTGAAAATCTACCCCAATATTATGCTTCATTAAAAATGTGCTTTGGGTCTGGCTGGCCACATCAATATTTTGGAAGATTGTGTTTAGCACTGGGTTCTAAATCTTAAGCAGAATAATGACAAATAGGAAATAGAGATGACAGTAAATAGGATAGTAATAAATCTGAAAATGAAGCTATATAAAGAATGGTGGAAAACTAGGACTAATTATCCTGAATATGAGAAGGCTGAAAGAAACCATGATCATTATCCTCAAATGTCTGAAGGGTTATTAAGCAGAAAAGGGTACACATTTGCTCCACAGAGAAGATCTGGGCTGACTATAGAGTACAGAAATAAATATTTTAAACTCAAAATAAGAGACAGAATTTTAACAATTAAAGCTGCCCTAGTAGAATAGCTTGAGTGGCCATACCTATTGAAAGCTCTATACCATTGAAAACAATTAAGCCAAGCCTATTAGTGGTTCTCAAAAGCCACATTAAAAAACACAATTTCATGTGCCCCATTGCTGGAGATGCTAATCAATGTGTTTGGGGGAGGATTTGTTCATTTTAAAATTCCTCACTGAATTCGAATACACAGCTAGTTTTAAGAAACACCATGCTAGATGACCTTTCAATTTTATAAATATTTATGGAAAGCATACTACACATAAGGCACCATTCTAGGCATGGTTTGACATGATGTGCTAAGGTTAACAATAGACAATTGCTACTGTTAAGAAATGGAAAATGTAACTGGCAAGACATACATGCATAAAACTCAAGGTAATATAAGGTAGGCATGGGTATCTCTTATGACTGATAGACAAAGGTGCCTCGAATTTGAGTTAGTAACTAGTTACTAATTTGTTAGCAACTGGTTCACTAACTGTTCCTAGACCATGTAGTAACACATAAATATTTATTGATTTGATTTGGTTAAGAAGCAGGATTAAATATCTGCTAAGTCTTCCTTTTTTTTTTTTTTTTGAGACGGAGTCTTGCTCTGTCACCCAGGCTGCAGTGCAGTGGCGCGATCTCGGCTCACTGCAAGCTCCGCCTCCCGGGTTCACGCCATTCTCCTGCCTCACCCTCCTGAGTAGCTGGGACTACAGGCACCTGCCACTACACCCGGCTAATTTTTTTGTATTTTTAGTAGAGACGGGGTTTCACGGTATTAGCCAGGATGGTCTCGATCTCCTGACCTCGTGATCCACCCGCCTCGGCCTCCCAAAGTGCTGGGATTACAGGCGTGAGCCACCGCGCCCGGCCAATATCTACTAAGTCTTTCTAATTGCCATACTAGAGAGACTGACTCTTGGTGAGTATCAAGTTAAGAGGCAGGAAAAACAAAAGTAGTTGAGGTAGAAAAAACAAACAAACAAACAAAAAAACAGAAAAGAGCAGGCCAGGTATTGGGAAGACCATGGACGTGAAATCCCAATCATTTTATTTCTTTTCCTTCCAGTTTCCCTCTTCCTTTCCTTGCTCCATTTCCCTTTCCTTTCCTTTCCTTCCTTTTAAAGTCGCCTTAAGATAATGCTCACATGTGCAAGTGCTAACAACATAATCTTTCTGGGGGATAAGGTACTGAGAACAGATGAGGGAATTGTCTACTGTGGCTCTGTTAGTATTAAGAATTTTTACAAACTGGGTATGGATGGCGGAAAGTAATGGCAGCAAATGTTTAAATATTTATCAGGTATCAGCAGTTTTAGAAACCTCCATATAAATTGTCAATGTAGACAAGGTGAAGAATGAAAAAAAAAGAGGCTAAGGGATTTTGCATAATAAATAGCAATTTTTTGTGATTTCTGGCAGAGCAGTTTGAACTATTGTTCTGGTAGAACACTTTTGAAGATATAAAACTTCAAAAGATAAGGAGACAATAAATATTTAATAAATATAAAAGGAATAGACTACTTGTTAGATACACTGGCAGTTAAAAGGATAGAAACAGGTAAACATTTTATGTTTAGCATTGTACTAGCATTTTTAAAGAGAAAAATGTAGGAGACAAGACGCCTGTTCTCATTAAACTTTAGGACTGTTTATGAAGCTTTACAGTAAATATATTCAAAACAAGAATAAAGAGTAAATAATTTTAGGTATCATTAAAAACCTCATTACACACAGAGACCAAGTAAGTTGTTTTGTTTCAGTTAACAACTCAAATACATGAGAGATTATCTGAAATTAACTTCTTATGAACACATATTCACCTGGGACTTCAGTTTCTCCCTTTCAGCAGCATCTTTTAGTTGTTGAATTCCAAGTTTAATTTTTTGGATTTCTTGATTAATTGTGGTTACTCGTTCATAGACAGCACCTCTTTTTTCTTGAACTTTATTGCAATCCCTAAAAGAAAATCGAGACAGCTAGTATTTAATCCTCTTCGGCAACTAAAAAGGCAAACACAATTCTAGTTTTGATTCCAAAGTGACCACGTGTCAGTATTTGACAAACCTAAAACTCTTCTCAAGATATAAAAGCAAAGGAATGAAAACCCCAAAGTGTGGTACTATAACCACATCATAACATAGTGTGAACTCTTTCTCTCAATATATTAATGAGATTTTTTTTTCCCTCATTGGTGGGTTAGTGAATGAGTAAATAAATAAATAAATAAATTTTTAAAATGAAGATTTTTTAAGTTACATTTCCCCAGTTGTACACACTTAGGTACTGTTGGTGGGAATGTGAATCAGCTTAACTTTTCTACAAGGCAGTTTGGCAACAAATATAAAATCCTTAGGTTCTGCCCTTTTTCATCTGCAAGAGGAAGTATGAAGGAAATACTCAGATGATCTCTAACGCGCCTTTTAGGAACTGAAGGAATGACATTATAGACATATCTGGGGCAGGTATTTTAAAAACACATTCTTAGAACTGATGGGTACTTTACCAATAAAGTACCCTAACGTACCGGCTAAAAACATACTTACATACTTAGGAAAGTATTACTTCTTACCTGAATATATGACTTTTTCTCAAAACACAAATGCTGTAACTCTACAGACCAGCTGGACTGTAAGATAGGCCATTTAGTTAATTCTGATACAAGATAGACCACTATCTCTAAAGTGCAATGAAATAATCAGTAGCATCAGAACCCTTCTGAAGAATGATGCAAAGGAATTGGAACTGTATATCTAGGAAAAGAGTAGCTAAGACATCTCTATATCTAGACCTAGCAGTATAAGTTTTATAATTAACTCATCTGTTTTAGTCAACTGAAGGTAAAATAAAGATAAAACTGTTTAAATTCTTTTGGAAAATACTGAGGTTTTAAAATCCTGGGGGAAAAATGTATTTGCTTTTCATAATTGCTTTCTAATACACTAAAATTGAAAACAACTTCATACTCAATTACTGTGCGTTTGTATTGCTTAACATCTTCATGCTTCTTATTTATTTTGAATTGTGTTGTGGCAAGTTTTTCCTTCTTTACAATCATCAGTCTTTTGAACGAATTTTCTTCAGTCTTCAATTTCTTCAGTTCTGACTCATCACTCTCAATTTGGTCCTCCAAGTTCAGGCTCTGTATTTTATAAGAAGTATTTAAAGTCAACATAACCAATTAGGATTTACAAATAAAATGAAAGAGTATTTTCTAGGATGAACTATAATTAAACACAATTTTAAAAAGAGATAAAACTCTTCAAAGCCTGAAAGCCCAGCAGAAAAATGCAGATGAACCAGAAGAGAAAACAGGCAGGCACCAGAGATACTGAGAAAGGACATGACAACTAGAGATGTGTTTTCATCATGTTATTCTATCAGCACAGACTGAAAGGGAGACATGTTAAGAAGATTAGCTAAGAGACTAGAGTTGAGGGGGTTAGGATCTGAACTAAAGTAGTAAAAATAAAGGGAAAAGGGTAGGTGCTAGAAACAATTCAAAGCAGTAGATACACATCTTTTTTGGGTAACTCGATGGCAGATGAGGGGACTATGTAGTTGGGAAAGAATACCTGGGGCAATCTCACCTTCTAATCCCTACTTATCTCAAAAAAGCAATGGTTTATCAAATGTAATGTTAGTTATCCTGGAGGTGCAGTCTGGATGAAGATGATCAAGTTAAGAAGCAAAAAAGGATTTTCAAGCTTATAGCCTGAGAAACTGCCATTAGCTCTCATTTCTTCAGGGCAGAAGACTATGTAATAAACTTTAAATCTCTCTATAGGTCCTAGATACATTGTTGGGCACTAATTTGGAACTTTCTGATGCTAAGATCATTTCCAAATAGTAGAACGAATTTAAAATCCCATGACAGTAGTTCCCCTTATCCATGGCTTCACTTTCCATGGTCACAGTTACCCCTGGTCAACTGTGGTCTAAAAATATTAAATGGAAAGTATCAGAAATAAACAATTCATCAGTTTTAAATTGTGTGCTGTTCTGAGTAGTGTGATTAAATCTTGCACCATCCTACTCCATTCCACCCTGGATGTTTGTGTGTGTGTGTGTGCTTTTCAGATGGGGCTTCACTCTGTCACTCAGACTGGAGTGCAGTGGAATGATCATAGCTCACTGCAGTCTTGACTCAAGTGATCCTCCCACCTCAGACTCCCAAGTGGCTGGGACTACAGACATACACCATTATAGCTGGCTAATTTTTTAAATTTTCTGTAGAGATAGCATCTTGCTATGTTGTTCAAGCTGGTCTCCAACTCTTGGTCTCAATGGTCCTCCTGCCTCAGCCTTCCAAAGTGCTGGTATTACAGGCTTGAGCCACCATGCCCAGCCCTGACCCTGGAAGTGAATCATCCCTTTGCCCAGCAGATTCATGCTGTATACACTACTTGCTCTTTAGTCATCAACATCCAACTGTCGATATCATAGTGCCTTGAGGACCTAGGATCACCTGAAGCAGATGATCCTTACTCTGATATATGGTCAGAAGATTCACAGTAGCCTAGCAATATCTCGCTTCGATTTTTTATGTAGGCATTTTATCATCTCACATCATTGTACTAAACTTATTGACTTTAGTACAATAAGATATTTTGAGAGAGAGACCACATTCACATAACTTTTATTACAGTATATTGCTATAAATGTTATTTTATTAGTAATTATTGTTAATCTCTTACTGTGCCTAAGTTTTAATTTAAACTTTATCATAGGTATGTACGTAAAGGAAAAAACATGTATATATATATAAGGTATATATATATAAGGTTTATTACTATCCACAGTTTTAGGCATCCCCTGGGGGTCCTGAAATGAATCCCCTGAGGATGAGGGGGAGCTACTGTACTATTTTCCAAAATATACACAGCAATGTGCTGGGTTAGTTATTATTAATTTCATCGGAAGGTTAAAAATTGGGTCTTGCTACTGCTATGTTTAAAAAGAAAAGTGTCTTTTTCATAGCATACACTGCCACATCTATTATACTGTAGAATGACCCTGTTTTTCTTTAGGAAAACATAACAAAAAGTGAAAGCAGAATACAAGGAACTATAGTAAGCTGTTATATAATAAAGACATCAAAATTCCATACAATACAAACCTCCTTTAAGATACTGGCTAATTTTTCCCTATTATCTGAAAGGTCCTGTATTTTCTTCTGATATAACTGCACTTCCAACTGACATGAAGGCAGGCAGTCAACTGAGTCTCCATAGATTTCATATTTTTCCACCACTTCTTGCTTTGAAAGACAAAAAACAAAGACCACAGTTTGATATTCTTCTTTATGAAGCTGCAGTAATATCAATTTGATTGCTCTTAAATAATTTCTGCATTTAATACTGGAACCTTAAGAGCAGGGAACAATTAAATTTCTAGGTCAGTAATACAGCACTATTACTGACATGTGTTTAAGCACAAATAATTGTGTTTTAATTGCCAAGTATCTTCAAAGGGAAAGTGCCATAATTGTACTACTCAATGAAATACCTTCCAAAAGTTAATAATGACGATATTAAAATAGTTTATTTTGCTAATACTCAAACTATTTCTGATTACTCCTGGGCAATCAATCGTATTACTCATTTATAATCTTCCTATTCATTTGTATAATTACGACTACTACAGCTAATTCTTTTAAAAAGATTAACTCATCTTCTAAAATTATAAAATGAACATATATTTACTACAATCATGGTAACAATACAAAGACTCCTTCCCTTGTCCTCACTAGCCTACCCCTTGTTCTACCTTATTTTTTTCTTTTTCTTACTAATTTGTAAATACTCTTTGCAAATCATGGATATAATCCCTTTACCTGTCATGTGCACTGTAATTATGTTCTAATATGTCTACTTTTCTCTATAGATTTTCTGTTTCCAATCTTAATTTAAAAAATCTATCCCAGTCCAAGATTATATAAATGTTCTCCTAAAATCTGTAAAACTTAAATTTTTTAAGGTAAATTTTTAATACATATAAAATTTACTTTTGTAAAAGAGCAACGTGTAGGCCCAATACCCTTTTCTTCCAGATGAATAGCTAATTGAGCCAGAACTGTTTTTTAAATAAATCATCCTTTTCTCATTAATACTCAAATCTATTTCTGGGTTCTCATTTCTGTTCTGGTGATCTTTGTCTATTCTAGTGTGATAATCTTAATCTTCAAGAATGAATTGGATAACAAATTCAAAGACAAACCACATATGGTTTTTAAATTAATAGTTTAAAAACATTGCTTCACAAAAGATGGTAAATTGTCTACCCACTTCTAAGTCTGTATTGCACCACATCAATCCATCTCCTACAGTAGTAACCCATAATCTTGAACACACCTTACTCCCCACTACCCCACAGAATTCACATATGCTGTTCCCTCTGCCTTTAATGTTCTTCCATACAATGAATTGGGCCTTGGTACTGCTATGTTTAAAATGAAAAGTGTCTTTTTTTTTATGCCACCATCTGAAGAATGGTAGCATTCTTCCTTCCCTCTTCCACCTGTACTTCCAGCCCAATACTAAACTGGGCTCCCCTTATTACATTATTTCAAAGCACTCTATACTTTCTTTCCTCTTTCTGATACTATTAATAGATTTTAATTTTTCAAGCAGACATTCACAGCAAAATTAATCAGAAGGTACAGAGATTTCTCATATACCCCATCCACACACATGCATACCTTATACTTTGTTGTAGTATATATTATAATTTATAATTACAGTTGTTTGTAAAATTGCTTAATACTTTCCTCCCTTGTAATAAAGTAATTAAATCTCACGGCCCAGCATTTCTGTTTTGATCTCCCAGAGCAAAGCCTCGAAAAATTGTTGCATAATTGAACAAATGTCTTGAAATTATATTTATTTTCCCCATATCCACCCTAGAGAAAAGCTACAGATTAGAAATAAGGTCAAAAAAGTTTAAGAGGAAGAGAAGTATAGATAATTCGGAAATCCAAAAATTAACACATAATTAAACAAGAATTTGCTAATTTTTTTTTTTTTTTTTTTTTAGATACAAAAGCATTAAAATAAAAAGAAAACTTACTCTAGCATTTTTAAGCTTCTGGACCGTATCTTTCATTTTTTCTTTATAATTCTTTAGCTTCTCTGGAGAATCCACAATTTTTGTTTTCAAATTCTCTTGTATTTCTTTCAAAGAAACCACTGACAATTTTAGTTCATTCTGTTGAGAAAACATTTTTATATATTAGATATAATAAACTTGGTGATTTACCATTCTAGTAATGGGAAAGAACAAAGAAATTAGGTCCATGTTCTCTGTAATGGGGGTAAAATTAAATTCTGAACACATCACTTACCTACTTAATTGCTCACATTTGTCTATAGGCCAAAGATCAAGCTCCTTAGCAGGACATTCAAAGCCTTTCATTACATGGCTGTTAACTCTCTTCCTGTCTAGTCTCATCTCCCACCAGTTCCCTACTGCACCCTACAATCTGGTAATTCTGATCTTATGTTTAGACAAGTATAAGTGATCTTTCTTTGACCAGTAGGGTCCTCCTAGAATATCATTATCCCACTCCTGTCTGCCTGCTAAATTTGTACTGATCCCTGAAAATCCTGCTCCCATTTTCTCTACATTTCTTCTTTAAATAGTACAATTTTTGTATATGCAACTCTATACTATAATTGTGTACTTAATATGTGTTTCCTAAGACTGAGCAAATTGGAGTCGTGAAAATGTATCCTGGTTTTCCCAGTACCCAAACAAAGCTATAGCACTGAGAAGGTGCTCACTACACATGCTTGCTGAATGAAAACAAATTCCCTTCTCCTGAATTTCAAAAATGAATGTAACTATTCGAAGAATCAAAGTGAAGCGTAGCTGGAAATTCTCTTGAAAGTTTGTTGTAAGTCTGAAATTATGTCAAAAAAAATTCCTATGAATTTTCTTCTCAGATATTTGTTGATAAGTTGTATTTACATTGTTTGGGGACCCTCTACGACTCTATGTACTGACAGGAAAGATTTTCCAGATATATTAAGTTAAAGAACCAATTCACAGATCAACATGTAACACACAAATACATTTCTATAAAAACAGAACAACAAAACAGTGACACATGATTATGTGCCTCTATATGTGTAGGCATATGGTGTTGGAAAAACGAAGGGAATAGTATTACCTCAAAGTAAAATGGGCTGAGAGAAGGCCTTTCACATTTTGTACCCTTCTCTGTCTCTCGCTCTCTCTATATATATACTCCCCTCTCTATATATACATACATATATATGTGTGTGTGTGTGTGTGGGTGTGTGTATACGTAAAGAGAGAATATTTCATAACAGGAATGTATTACTGTGTTGTGTAATTTGTCTAAATATTTTTAACTTAAAAGAAAAGATTCTTACTTTTTGATCAGCTAGCTCAGAGGCCAAAACTGAATGTTAGATATAATGCATTCCTGTAATTTCTGTATATTTTATTATTTTATTCTTAGAGTTTTGCAAACCACCACATTATCGACTCTCTTTTAATGCTCTACAAGATTAGAGGTTATTTTCCTTACAATAGTGTTAACTTTCATCACTTTTCTCCTCTTTATAAAAGGTCTAAACTTAATAAGTACAAAGTGCTTGTTTTAACTTGGATTTAAATGAGACAGAAAGAAATAAATAATAAAATTGAGCCATAGTAAGTACTACTCAGATGAAAGCATTCCCCAATAAAAAAAAATGATAGAAAAATAAGGGAAATATCATACCAGAGTAAGTTTCTCAAGGATCTAAAGTATACATGTTAAAACAATAAGGAAACTACAAAAGTACAATGAGAAAATATAGTATTAAAAAATAATCTGATAAATAGGACAGTCCTTTCTATGTACACAATTAAAGCCAAAAACCATAAAGGCTGTATCTATAAATTTTACTACATAAAAACATAAACCCTCTAATGGGCAAAAAAAATATAAATTTGACAGACAAATAAATGGAGAGCTAAAATCCTTAATTCATGGAGTTTCTTGAAAAATAAATAAGTGGCTGGGTACAGTGGCTCACACCTGTAATCCTAGCACTTTCAGAGGCCGAGGTGGGTGGATCACCTGAGGTCAGGAGTTCAAAACCAGCCTGGCCAACATGGTAAAACCCCATCTCTACTAAAAATACAAAAAAATTAGCCGGGAGTGGTGGTGGATGCCTGTAATCCCAGCTACTTGGGAGGCTGCAGCAAGAGAATCCCTTGAACCTGGGAGGCAGAGGTTGCAGTGAGCTGACATCATGCCACTGCACTCCAACCTGGGCAAAAGAGTGAGACTCTATCTCAAAAAATAAATAAATAAATAAATAAATAAAATAAATAAGGTGCACAAAAATATGGTAACACCCCGCCTCTACTAAAAACACACAAATTAGCTGGGCGTGGCGGCACGCACCTGTAGTCCCAGCTGGTCAGGAGGCTGAGGCAGAAGAATTGCTTGAACCCACGAGGTGGAGGTTGCGGTGAGCCAAGATCGCGCCACTGCACTCCAGCCTGGGTGACAGAGTGAAACTCTGTCTCAAAAAAACTAAAAAATAAATAAAAATAAAATGAGATTTTCTTTTTTTCAATGTAACAGTAACAAAGATTTTAAAAGCCTGAAAACATCCAATTTTGGCAAGGGTATAGGGAAAGGGACAGTCTCTTGTTCTACTGGTAGGAATATAAATTGGTATCTTTCTAGAAATCAGTTTGGCTGCATTGGTCAATTTTACATGTGTATTTCCTATGACCCAGAAATCCTAAACAAAAAAATTTATTTTAAATCAAAGCAGCCTGTTGCAGAAATGTATGTATGTACATATGTATGCATATGATACACACATACATATATTTCTGTTTAATAGCAAAAAATTAGAAGCAATGTAAAAGTCTATCAGAAGGGGATTAAAAGAATCTACAAGACAGCACATACATATAATGCTTAACTAGATGCAAGCATTAATATAATGAGGACCTATTTAAAATTCATAACTGTTTTATATTGCTAAGTGGAGAAAAAAGCAGGTAAGATGTATTGAGCCTAATATCATTTACGTAAAATTACACATGCATATTTACATTTGCATAGCAAGTACAATCTTTGATATACATCAGATTGTATAGTGAACTTTCAGGTGATTTTTACTTTCTTCATACATTTCTGTGTTTTGATATTTTTTAAAACAATAGTCATCTATTATACTTAAGTTGAAAAAGATGGTTTCATTTTGAAGGGAAAAAGGGAGAAACATTTGACTATAACAACACACACAGCTAAAATACTCCTCCACACAATATATTCAAACTTTAAATGCTAGTGAAAAGAAAAGATGTTTACCAAACGCTTGGTTTTCTCTGAAATATTTGACTTCTTTTGGGAATTTCCCTCTTGCAGCACTATCTAGGGGAAAAAGCAAACACATGTTTTATAATGATTCAAAACATTTAGATTTAGCCCACTCACTGCTGTCTTATAAAATTAAGGTAAGAAAGTAGTTAAATGTGTTAAATCAGATATTCTTCAAACTTTCTCTGTTCATGATGCTCCTAAGCCAAAAGAAATATCTGAGTTCCTTTACTAAGTAGTTAACTCCAAATAATGGCCTAATATTTATGTCCTAACACTGTAGCCCTTTGAAAAATAATACATATAAGTTGAAAGAAAAAATTTTTATTTTGTTCTTAAATAACCTCGAGTACTTCCTAATTAGATGTATGTACCTATTGGGCACTGCATAAATTCATGTACCTTGGAGCGTATATTTCAGATTAGATATAGACATTCTCATTTCCTGTGTCACAGTGATTTTTACACTGTGCTTGCTTTTATCACAGCAAATGCCAAAATCCCAGTTTCACAAGGATATGAAAGGAATGTGACCAAAAACTGAAACTGTGAACTACCTTGAATTCAAGAAGGATATGACAGATGCTGAGTACTACAGTGGTTCCCTTGAAAATTTAAGATATTTTGAGGCATTCTTGAGGGTTTACTGCAGTATCCAGGGTGCCACAGTGCATGGTTTGGAAGCAGTGAAATTAGACCTAGGAAAACCCTAAAAAATTCTATTCAATAAGACAACAAAAACTTTGCCAACGAAACCATCACGGTTCTAGATGGTTGAGAGAAGTATGTATCCATTATAAGGGGTACAAATGGGCACAGAAATATATTCTATTTCTTTGGTAATAGAGAAAGCAATGTGTTGTTACCTCCACTATACGTTCCACCACATCTACAAACAAATTTTATTTTTTAAAGTTTAAGGTGCCTCACAACAGATACCGTTTTTTGATGAAAATCCTGATTTAGTGATTGTTGTAGCTCCTGAATACCATCTGAAAGCTGCTTGAACTCTTCTTGCTCTTCAACTGGAACAGAACTTAACACAGCAAAATAGATTAAAATACTGCTCTTCTCTTTTGAAAGGCTAAAATGAACTACCTGTCCTCAAATAACTTAGATGAAGAAATCATCTACTTTTATGTTTCTGAATTACACCCTTTCATGTGGCAATCATTTAAAATGAATGATCTGGCCTCTACTACAGGCAGAAAATAAAAATCAAATGAGCTCCTGCAGTTTTCTACTATCAAATCTATGGATCCATCCACATACATACCTATCCTTTCTAACTCCACTCCTAATAAAATGAATATTGTATTCCTTCTGGTAATGCTGATTTCTCTACCTCTGCACTGGCTATCATTGCCTCACATCTCTTACTCCCGTACCATCCATTCTTCCGCTACTAGTCCTTCCTTACGACACTTAACACGTGTTCAAGTCTCTTCCATAAGAACGTTTTCAAATTTAGTTTTTGCCTATCTGATATATTAGCTATTTTTATATAAACTCCCTGTTTAAAGCCTTTGTCTATTTTTTTAAAGTTATCCTTTTTCCTGTCAGTTTACAGGGCTGCTTTGTAGTTTTGTATATTATATTTGTATATTAGGAATATTACATGGGTTTTGTTATTAGAGTTGGTAAGGCTTTGTGGCATGAGCTGCAAATATTCTCTCCACTTTGTCATTCTTGTTTTGATTTAGTTGGTGGTATCTTTTACCCTGTTATATCCTAATGTCTGCCTGTCCCCAGTCTTTTCAGCTTACTGCTGCCTGTAAAGGCAATTTTAACCAGGGGCAGGTTAGAAAATCTCTCATCTAAAACAGATAACCTCAAAGACATCTATAAATCAGAAGAGATTTTAAAAATCCTGCTGAAAATCTATATATATATATATATATATATATATATATAAGAAATCAAAACTGTTGAGTGATTCTTTTCCCTACATTACCTATAAGTCAAAAACAAAACAAATAAACAAAAAGTCTGTTGTAGGAGTAAACGTTTGATGGAATCAACTGATCTGAAGGAAGATAGTCCAGGCAGTTACTGCTCACCTAGACAATATTCCAGACATAAATTAGAAGAGTAAGCTAATGGCTTTAAACAAATCAGGCTAATACATTAACAACAACAACAAAAAAAGCCAAAGGATGTATTACATAATTAAGAGTTAGAAGAAAAACTAGTTTTTCTTTTTTTTTTTAGAAAAGGCAAACTCAAATACTCTGCTATTTATTAAGGGAGATAAACGAGACAAGGTGGACTACAGGGTTGTAAAATACTACTTACAATTCATTTTGCATTTTGAAATTGCATTTATTTTACTTGTAAATCTCCCACTTACTCAAGTCTCTCCAGTTTCATTAATGCCTCCTGGTGTGCAGCGTTTAACTGTTGCATTTTGTCCGCAGAGGATTTCTATTAAAGCAATTTTAATCATCTCATATTAGTGCATTTCAACACAATCAGTGTGTCCAAAATGCTTACTCATACTATAGTTTGAACCATCAGAAATAAAAAATTTAAGATAGAGTTAGGCCTTCATGACAAATGAATTAGGAATTTCTTAACTCAACACAAATGCTGGGTTCTTATCATAGGCACTGAGCTCAGTACTGAGAATTCTCAAGAAGACTAATTTATAGGTCTTGAACTTAAGTAGCTAAGTCTCCTTGAGGAGCCAGATACAAGAATAAAAACCCACAAAATAGCTTGTTATTTTTAATATAATGGGAATCAACAAGAGTGACATCTAACCCAACTTGGGTAATGGCTGGGAAGAGGGTGATAGGACATTGTAGAGGTGATATATGTCTGAGGTTTGTCTTAAAGATAGTAGAGTAATTAACCAAGCAAAATTATGAGAGTGTGTGTATGTTGGCACATGAATGTGGTAAGCTTTGAAGATTATATGATGTTTAGGAGTTATAAGGTTAGCATGATTTGTGCAAAGAAGTATGAATCTATATAGCTCAGTGAAGCTGAAGCCTAGGGTCTAAGTGTTTGGAGTTACTCTGGTGCTTTTCTAAGAGTATGGTACCCCATTACTGAAGACAAATGGGAAAAATCACACAGATGACTCATAATCTCCCCCCAGTTCTCTAAATTGTTGATGAAAGGAAAACGAGTTTCTGTCTGTTAAAGAGACTGCCTTGGACTGAATCTGGGCAAGCATGATAAACACCACCACAAACAGTCCAATTATGCCATTATTTAAAAGGCAAATATAAACCTCAAATATGTCCATTATTTAATAAAAGCTACACTGTCTATGCAAACTTCAAAGAAAAAAATGTAAACATATCAATATTCTCTAACATTTCCTAATATAGGAAAACAAGCCTCAGCTACAAGATTTTAAAACAAACAGAACTCAGCCTCTCCATAATGTTACCAAATTTCAAAGAAAATCTGATTCTGAGATATGCTATCTAGTAACTAAAATCTGCAAGTTAATATAAATATAAAAATGAATTCAATTCTAAAGGCAATACAGCAATTTGCTGTCTATGACAATCATTTCAAAACAGATTATAAGTTCATAAATATTGTTACTGATCTGGCATGTAACCCCAAAACATATTTAAACCTTACATATTGCCAAAGAAATTCCATATACGTCTCACGGCATGCTTCTCTGAAGTGAATAAAGTTGATAATGCCACTTAAAAACCGACTTGTTCGTTTTGCTTCTAAAATAGAAAGCAAGACTCTTTAAATAAACCTTTGAACATAATATGAAAATGAAAATTCATCCTCTTCCACTATATATTCTGCACATAATATATAAAATAAAACTGTATAGGATATAACAAAGTGTAGAAAATCTGCTCTAGCTTAAAGGTAAAAATTATCTTTGTATTAATAACTTAAAAGGCAAACCACTTTTGGTCATGAAGAAATAACAGAAACCAGAATTACCCTCCCATATTAAAAAACTAGAAAAACAAATAAAAAAAATACATGAAGCAACAAATTTTAGATGCTGGACAACAGGCAATATAGGACAGCAATCTCCAAGAGAAACAAATGAGGTGAATTCCATTACTGCACCAGCCCATGACTGAAGAGTTTTCAGGCTGTACTCCAGAGAAAGAGAACACAAATAAAACTTGTGCATCTTGCTGGGTCAAGAACACAAAGTTTAGAGTTTGCAGAAGCCAAAGCAACCAGGATTTATGGAACTGAGTATTAAGATGAGGAAGCTGTAAAGAGAAAGAGTTCTGGAAATCTGTAGAGGAATCCCCTCAAGTTCTCAGTTAAGTACTAATTAGTTCATGAATACGAAGAAACTACTAAGGCCAGGAAAACAATAAAAAATATTTGAAGGAATAAAAAAAATCCAGCAACCAACAATGTAAAATTCACAATGTCTGGCATCTGCTAAAAATCACCAGACTTGCCAAGAAAAAGGACATGATCCATAATAAGAAAATATAATTAATCAACAGAAACATATTAAAAAATAACACAAATAACATACATGGTACATTTAGTAGATAAGAATGTGAAAACAGCCTTTATAAATAAATAAAGGGGGCAGAGAAAAGAATCAGCAATATGAAGAAATAAAAGCAAAGATTTTTTTAAAAAGATCTGAATTAAGCTTTTAGAGTTGAAAAATACCTGAAATAAAAATTACACTGATGGGAATAACAGTAGTTTAGACCTAAAATAAAAAGGATTCATGAAATTAAAGACATAATATAAGTTATCTAAAATAAAGTCCAGAGAGAAAAAAATGAATACAATATCTGTGAGCTGAGAGACAATATCAAACAGCATAACTAATGTGTAATTGGAATCCTACAAAAAGGGACAAAAAGACTTTTATAGAATAGTTGAATATTTTCCAAATTGTATGAAAACAATAACCATATCCGAGGAAGTGAACAAATCTAAATAGGGGGCAGGGGTATAGGGGGAGGGAAGAAAGAACAGAAAAACAAACAAACAAACAAAAACACCTAAAAGTCACATTATATTCAAACTGCTAACAACTAACTTAGAAGGCAAAAGAAATCTTACAAGCAGCCAGAGGAAAACAAAACACCTTATATAGAGAGAAACAAAGATAAGAAAAGCAATAGCCTTCTCATCAGAAACAATGTAAGCCAGAAGACAATGGAGCAATATATTTAAAGCACTGAAAAAACTGTCAGCTAAGAATTCTATATTGTAGTCCCTCAGTATCTGCTAGATATTGGTTCCAAGATGCCTAGAGAACCCAAGTCTGTGGATGCACCAGTCCCTTACACCTGGCATAGTGGTCGGATGTGGTGGCTCACACCTGTAATCCTAGCACTTTGGAGGCCGAGGTGGGCGGATCACGAGGTCAAGAGATTGAGACCATCCTGGCCAACATGATGAAACCCCTTCTCTACTAAAAATACAAAAATTAGCTGGGTGTGGTTGCAAGCACCTGTAGTCCCAGCTACTCGGGAGGCTGAGGCAGGAGAATCACTTGAACCTGGTAGGCAGAGGTTGCAGTGAGCCAAGACTGTGCCACTGCACTCCAGCCTGGTGACAGAGTGAGACTCCATCTCAAAAACAAAAACAAAAAAAACACAAAAAACAAAACAAAACAAACACACAAAAAATGGCATAGTACAGTCAGCCCTCCATATCTGTGCATTCTGCATCTGCAGATTCAACCAACTGTGGATTGAAAAGTTGACTTTTCATATCCACTGAGTGCTCAAGAAAAATACCTTTTATTTATCCATTTTTCTTTCTTTCCTTCTCAAAAAGAAGCGGGTCTCACTCTGTTGCTCAGGCTGGGATGCAGTGGCATGATCATAGCTCCCTGCAGCCTTGAACTCCTGGACTCCAGTGATTCTCCCATCTAAGCTGCTGGAATAGCTAGGATTACAGGTATGCATCACCACACCTGGCTCATTTTTAACATTTTTTTGTAGAAAAAGGATCTTGCTATATTGCCCAGGCTGGTCTCAAACTCCTGGACTCAAGCAATTCTCTCACCTTGGCCTCTCAAAGTGATAAGATTACAAGTGAGAGTCACTGCACCTGGCCTCAAGAAAAATACCTTTCAAAAATTAAAGTGAAATAAAGGCTTTTTAACAGCACTACAATAAGTGTTAAATAAAATCCTTCATGTGTAAGAAAAATCATACCAGATGGAAACTTGGTGTACTTAAAAGAATGTGAGTTAATATAAAAGACATTTTTCCTCATATAAAAAATTCCTTTCAGAAATCATTATATCAAAAAGATTAATGCACTTGTATGTTTATTGTAGCACTATTCACAATAGCAAACATATAAAATGAACCTGTGTCAATCAGTGGAGGATTGGATTTTAAAAATGTGGTATGCATATACCAGAGAACACTACTCAACCACTAAAAAGAAGAAATAATGTCTTCTGCAGCAATATGGTTGGAACTTGAGGCCATTATCCTAAGTTAAATAACTCAGAAACAGAAAGTCAAATACTGCGCATTGTCACTTATAAGTGGGAACTAAACAATGGGTACACATGGGCATACAAACTAGAACAGACATTGGAGACTACAAAATGTGGGAGGGTAGGAGAGGGACAAGGGTTGGAAAATTACTGATTCAGTACAGTGTTCACTACTTGAGTGATGGGTGCACTAAAAGCCAAGATTTCACCACTACACAATGTATGTATGTAAGAAATCTGCATTTGTATCTTCTACATGTATTTTTTAAATGTCAAAATAGAAAATCCTTTCAAAGATAACTGTTTCACACAAATCTAATATCGATTAAAGTGTTTATGATATCTGTAAAAGTAAAATTTATGACACAATAGCACAAAGACCAGTAGTGGAGAAAATAAAAGTATATTATTGTAAGGTATAATATATTTGAAGATAGACAATGGTATGTTAAAGATATATACATGTATACTGAAACTTGGAGCAAATACCATTTTAAAAAGACATATAGCTGATAAGCCAATAACAGACAAGGTAGAATATCTTTTTCATATATAGTATTATATAAAATAAAATTTATTTTAATAAACCAAAATAAGGCAGGAAATGGAGAAAACAGGACTAAAGAACATGACAAAGAGAAAACAAATAGTATAAAGGTGGATTTAAGCCCAATCATATCAATAATAACATTAAATGTAAATGGTCTAAGACTCTGATTAAAAGACAGAGATAATGATGTTGAATTTAAAAAGCAAGACCCAACCATATGCTGTCTACAAGAAACCCGTTTTGAATATAGAGGCACAAGTTACAAGGATGATATGACATGGTAATACTAATGAAAAGAAACCTGAAGTAGCTATGTTAATATCAAATCAAGTATATTTCAGAACAAAGACTATGTCATCAAGAGGATATAGCAATTCTAAATGTGTATGCTTCTAAAACTAGAGCTTCAAGGTACATAAAACAAAAATTAAAAGAACAGACAAAACAGACAAACTCACAATCATAGCTGAAGATTTTAACATCTCTCTATCAACAGTTCAAAGAACAACTGGCAAAAATTCTGTAAGGACCCAGTAGGCTTGAACAATGCTATTAACCAACTGGATCCAATTAACATGTTTAAAACACTCCACTCATCAACAACAGTGCTCACGGAACTTTTACAAGGGTAGACCATGTGGTGGGCTGGAAAATAGCACCTAAAGATGTTCAGGTCCTACTCCTTGGAATTTGTGCATGTTATCTTATTTGCAAAGTGACTTTATAAGTATAATTGAAGATCTTGAAATGAGAAAATTATTCTAGAATATCTAGGTGGGCCCTAAATGCAATCACAAGTGTCTTTATAAGAGGAAAGTAGGAAAAGATTGGACTATACACAGAAAATAGAAAGCAATGTGATCATGAAAGTAGAAAGAGATTTAAATATGCTATACTGCTGGCTTCGAAGACAGAAAGGTCATGAGCTGAGAAATGCAACCCTAGAAGCTAGAAAAGGCAAAGAAACTGACTCTCTCCTAGAGCCATCTGAAGGAGTGCAACCTTAGCAACACCTTGGTTTTGGCCCAGTGAAACCAATTTTGAACTTCTGACCACTAGAACTATAGGAGAATAAATGTATGTTATCTTAAGTCACCAAGTTTGTGGTAATTTATTACAGCCACCACAGTGAACAAATACAGACCATATTCTGGGCCATAAAATAAGTGTGAATACATTTAAATGGATTCAAATGATACAAAGTATATTCTCTGATCACAAAAGAAATAACTTACAAATCAGTAACAGAAAAAATTGTGGGAAAATCCCCAAATATTTGGAAAGCAGACAACACACTTATAAATAACCCATACATGAAAAAAGAAATCAAAGGGAAATTAGAAAATATCTTGAACCTAATAAAAATGAAAATACAACATATCAAGGTTTGGGGGATGCAGCTAAAGCAGTGCTAGAAGGGAATTTACAGCAATAAATACCTATATTAGGAAAGAAGAAAGTTATCTAATTAATGGACGCGGCTTACTGCCTTAAAAAAAAAAACAAACTAGAAAAAAAGAGTAAATGAAACCCAAAATAACCATGAAGAAAGAATAACAATAAGCTCAAAATTCAATAATAATCAAAAACCAGAAATATAGAAAAGTCAATTAAGTCAAAAGCTAGTTCTTTGAAAAGTGATAAGCTGATAACCAGACTGGTTCGGAAAAAAAAAGAATAAAGAAACAAATTATTAATGACAGAAATGATAGAGAAGATGTTATTACCTACCCCAATGACATTAAAATAATATGGGAATATAATGAACAATTTTATGATAACAAATTTGCCAACCTAAAAATTCCTTTAAAAAAAAAATCACCAAAGCTCACTCAGGAGTTTTGACAATAAACAACCAGAATAGCCCTTAACCTATTACAGAAATTGAATTCTTAATTTATCCCAGAGAGAAAACAGCAATCCAAGATGGATCCACTGGTAAATTCTACCAAATATTCAAAAATGAAATAAATAATACAAATTTTATAAAACAATTCCGAAAAATGGAAGCAGGAATCTTTCCAAATGTATTGTATGAGACTGGTATATCCTGATATTCAGATCAGTCACTGCAGTGACATTGCAAAAAAACTACAGAACAATATCCATCATGAACACAGACAAAAAAACTTAATAAAATATTAGCAAATCAAATCTAGCAATATATTAAAAATATATCATAACCAATCAGGACACATCCTAAATGCAAGGTTGGCTTAATATTCAAAAATCAAATAATGTAATTCGGTAGATTAAAAGAGAAAACCAATGATTATCTCACTAGAGGCTGAAAAGGCATTTAATACCCTTCATGATAAAAACTCTCAGTGAAATAAAGTAAAAGTTGTACATTCTGATAAAAAAATCTAAGAAAAATCCTACAACTAATACTTAATAATGAAAGACTAAATGGTTTCCCCCTAAGATCAGAAACAAGGTAATGATGACTGCTCTCATTATTTCAATTCAATGTTATACTAAAAGTCCTAGCCAGTGCAGAAACGCAAAAAAAAAAAAAAAAAAAGAATAAAAGGCATCTAGATTAGAAAAAAATTTTGTTCTCAAACAAAGATTGAGAATTGTCAATAAGGAAAATCCTAAGGAATCTACAAAAAAAATCTACTCAAATAATAAGTGATTTTAGCAAAGTCAATATATAAAAATCAATTGTACTTGTCTACACTAACAATGACTAATCAGAAAACTTAAATAAAATTTACAGAACCACTAAAAATTTGATTTAGGCATTAATTTAACAAAACTTATTATACAAGGCCTGCACTCTGAAATTTACAGAACATCATTATGAGAAATTTAACAGCATTAATAAATGCAGAGATATAGCATGCCTATGGATCAGAAGACCCAATATTATTAAATTGTCAAATATCCCCCAAATGAACAATACATTCAAAGTAATCTCAATCAAAATGGCTTTTTCAGGGGAAGAAGGGTAGAAAGTGACAAGCTGGAAATGCTAAAATACATATAGAGATGCAAAGGACCAGAATAGCCAAAATAATCTTGAAAAAGATGAAGAAAGAGGAATAACACTGATGTCAAGACTTACTGTAAAGCTAAAGTAATCAAAGTACTGCTTGACATAAAGATAGACATACAGATCAATGGAGTAGAATAGCGAGCTCAAAAATAGACACATATAAATATACAGTCAATTAATTTTTAATAGACTTCCTTTTTGAAAGGAGTTTTAAGTTTGAAGTAAATCTAAACAGGAAGTAGATAGTTCCCATATACCTTGGGTACCCACACATGTACAAACTCCTCTCCACCAACTTCCTTCACCTGAGTGGTATATTTGTTACAACTGATGAACTTGCACTGACACATCATTATCATCCCAAATCCACAGTTTACATTAGAGTTCACTCCTGGTACTGTACATTCTGAGTTTCGACACATGCATAATGACATGTGTTTACAATTAGAGTAGCATACAGAGTATTGTTACTGCCCTAAAAATCCTTAGTGCTAAAGGGATCCTATTCATCTCTCCCTCATCCCTAACCAGTGGTTTCCACTGATCTTTTCACTGTCTCCACAATATTGCCCTTTCCAGAATGATATATAGCTGTGTAGGCTTTGCAGACTGGCTTCTTTCACTTAATAATATGCATTTAATGTTCCTCTATGTCTTCTCATAGCTTGCTAGCTAAGTTCCTTGTAGTGTTGAATAGCTTCTATTCTCTAGATGTACTACAGTTTATTCATTCACCTAGGCTACTTTCAAGTTCTGGTAATTATGAATAAAGTTGCTCTAAACATCTGTGTGTAAGTTTTTGTGTGAATATAAGCTTTCGATTCATTTGGGTAAATACCAATGAGCATGATTGCTGGATTGTAAAGTTAAGAGTATGGTTGATGCTGTCCTGTCTATAGTGAGTGAGTTCTCACAAGATCTGGTCACTTAAAAGTGTGTGGCACCTTCTCCCTTGTGCTTTTGCTCACTCTGGCTATGTGACATATCTGCTCCCCATTTGCCTTCTGTCATGACTAAGCTTCCAGAGGCCTCCCCAAAAGCAAGCAGAAGCCAGCATCATGCTTCCTGTATAGCCTGCACAACTGTGAGCCAATTAAATCCCTTTTCTTTATAAATTACCCAGCCTCAGGTATTTCTTTATAGCAATGCAAGAATAACCTAATACACACACCAAATCTCTTAACTTACAATAACTTGATGGATAAATATCAAAGTCGAATTAAAGGACAATTAAAGCTAGAATTTTACATTCTAATATAACATTATGACTATTCTTTTAATGATAAAAGATAATTTCTATATGGTAAATAGTAATTGTTACATTTGATAAAATTGGTATGATGAATCCACTACGCAAAATCATACTTATTATTTGTACTCACATTCCCAAATTTATAGAACACTTTTTAAATGGAAGGAGTTTTTAAAAAAATCAGAAAAACAGCTTTTCTGTGGCTCTCAAAAGGAAAAAAAGAAATCCAACAAGATATTAAAAATTCATACTTAAAAATGGGATATACTTTTTAAAGCTAATTTCCTTGAAGTTTTTTTTTTCCTTTTTTTTTTTTTTTTTTTTTTTACATTTACTGATGGAAAGGTGAAATGGTAGATTGAAGCCAGACATTAAAATTGTTTTAAATTCTCACTTACTTGGACATAGAATATCAGCAGTCTCAAAGTCATTCACCCGGCAGATAGGCAAAAATGAGTCCCTTGAAGATGAAGTACAAAAAGACTATTGAAAAGTATTTTGCACACTAAATACTAAGCTATAGGATATAAACATCTTATTTTCAGAAAGAGATTCTGGATGTATTTCTTAAGGTCAGTGGACGAAGCCAGAATTCTACTATAATGTATAACCCTATAGCACTGAAATCTATTTTTTCTGTGTATTAATCACATAGTCATGCAATACTAAAGTATAGTTATAGATTCTGATAAATAGTACATAAACTTGGTGACACTAAGACTCTTTTCAGAATTCAAACCTCTTCACAAAGACGGTAAACAATTTAGACTTACAGTATCTTAGAAGTTCAATTGAAAATATGCTGAGGAAGTGGCACAGTTGGAGGCAGTTCTGTTTGGTGGCAGTCTACAATTTTGAAAGTTTGAATGTATATGGGATGAAATGAAGAGGAACATAGTAGGTATTCCTTACCAAAGAAAACCATGTCATTAAGAAAACTTAATGTAATACAAATATGAATGTAAACTAAGACAATAAAATCACTCTTTACTCACAGATGAGTAACTAAATTGCTGAATGGTAAGAAGCCTTCCATTAAATGTGGATACATGACTTCAGAGTTCACTGGCATCTAAATGCAATAAACCACAAAATCAACATTACACATTGATTAGACAAAATGAAAAAAATCTTCAACCAAGATCAAAATATATTAACTTATTATCATTAAATTAAAAACCTTAATACATATCCTAGTATAAATACAGAGTTTTCATCATTATTAATGCTAGGTTCATAGTAGGGGCTTAATAAAGATTTTTAAATGAATTTTAAAAATGGAATAAGGTTAGCATTTACTAAATATCAGGTACTATGCAAATACTTAATTTGCTAAAAGCTCAGTTGCCTCATTTCAATTGTTTCGATCTTACTGCGTATCTTCTACTCTAATTTGGGAGTTCTTCCTGAGAAGAGAACAATATGAAGACTTAGCTATTGTTTATTGTAGTCTCTGAAAACTTACAAATCTATAACAACTGCATAGCATCAATGATCTGTGTCATTTAAGTCTTTTAATATGGTTTTCATCTTACTAAAGCTATGGATATAAACCATTATTATGCATAAGATCCCATTGTAAGTGACACTAATTTTATATGTCTTTGAATTTGTTAAAAATAAAGTCAAGAACTTCCTATCCTAAAAGCCAGTATGCATTGTAAGCAGAACTGCAGCAAAAAAACAAAAAACAAACAAACAAAAAAAAAACATAATTTTGCCTCATCTTAAACTCACCATGTAAAAATGTTCCAGTCGAATTCCATATACTATTTGTAAGGCTCTCATGTAGATCATGTGCAAGACTTCAGGCTACAGCAAAAAACAACTTTGAATACTCCGATGCATAACTCTAAAGCTACGTCACTATCATCATTACCATACAATATTATAATCAATGAAAGCAAAGAAGAAAAAGGCAACAAAATTATTCCATTTCCCTTGAAATATTCCTTAATTTTTCCAAATTTTAAAACACCTTATGACGCTTAGTTTGCTCATATATAAGTGGTCAATGGGATCAGCTGTTTAAGAATGAGAGCAAGTATATCCAAATCCAATCCAAGCAACCCATCCACCTTAGGAAATGGAAGAAGAAGAGTTAGTCTTTCAGAACAGGCTGTCAGGCATGTGGCAGAAATAATGGCACATTGAAAATGTGTGTGTGTGTGGGTGTGTTTTAAAGAACACAGGAAACCTGGTTTGCTGCCATAGATATTAAGGTTTCCTTAGATTTAAAGTTTAAGGGAACCCTTGATCAGGAGGTATAAATGTAATAGGGTTATATAGAATTTTAAAAACTGGATCTTCTAAAACAGCAGTTCCTAAATGCTGGACTGTGAATCTGTTCTGATGCATATATTAATACAAGTTTATTGGGTGAGCAGTAAGACGGGAAATATAGGGAAAATGTGGTAACCTTTTAAGAAAGCTGAATTTACTCAGTTTGAAGACATCAGTTATTCCAAGAGTATTTCTTCCATTTTCAAGAATCAAAGGGGGTAGTGATATCAGAAAGTTTGAGTTCTACATCATTAAACCAGGTTTTACTATGTTATCACTTCAAGTCCAACACAAGAAACTGGAAGGAGACTTTGGGATTTTCTGTGACATATAAATAGTTCATTTTGTATTTAATAACTAAAGATATAAAAAACAATACCTGTCAAAACAAGTCAATTCCCCCTGGGGCATAATGCATGAAAATTAATCTGTAAGATTCCAAAGAGGATTATTTCTAAGCATTTTTTGTGGTTGAAAACCACTTGGAATAAGTTCCTTCAAGCCCTACCAATAAATGATACTCTGAGACCACCATTCCAATAATAATAATAAAAAATTTAATATACTTTAATATGGTTTAGAAGCTTTTTTTTTAAGAAAACGACTATATTAAAGAATTGAATCCTAATGGGAATGTAGAAGTCACCACACATATAAACTTATTGTTATTTTTAAATTATGCTAGGTGAGAGATTCTCTCTCGATGAAAATGACTGGTCTCCATCAAATAGGAGGCCATATCCTTTTCTTGCCACACAATAGACCTAGTAGCTTACTTTTTCCTTAAATACCATTATCCACATGCAAACATAACCACCTTTTACCTTTGGATTTGGATAAAGATCATTCTTGGTGAGGTTTTTACCATCAGCTCCTGTTAAGATCTTATTGCGAATATGAATCACAATCTCAGCTACATTATATCTGGGGAAAGACAAAGTTTCCATCTTGGAAGTTTCCTGCTAATCTGAAGGAAGAAAAAAAAATTAGAAATACCACATGATCAGTAGTTCTCATTATCTGGAAACTAATAAACATAAGGACAAAATGAACGAGCCAAAGTTGAACTATTCATAGTAGTGTTAACTATCACCAAATATCTTAGTAAGATAAAGACAAGCATTTATATATGTATCCTAAAATTACTTTTATTCTAAGGTGACACAGTTATTTTCTGCTAATTTTCCTAGTGTTGTTCTCTTTTGTAGGAAGAGAACAACACATTTGGGAAGGAGGACTTTGGTTGAATAATAGATGAGAAACCACATGCTTCTCTTTTACATTTGAGGGCCAGGGAGCTTAACAAGACCAATCATAATAATTAATTCTCAAAGCAAGGCATATAGGCAACATCATCAGCAGAAGCTATATATAAGCAACAATAATATAGGGCATAAAAAATTGTATTCAGTTTTGACATCCTATTCAATACATACATAGTGAGATGGCTAATAAGGTTGCAGATGCAAATAGAAGAGAGAAAAAAAACTGAGTAAGAATAGATGATATAATTGGTAGGAAATCCTATCACCAGAGTGAGAACTTTAAGAAAACGAAAAACTATTTCTCCTCATGTCTTCACGTAGTGAGTTATTCCTACCTGTGTCCCCCTAGAGTAGTAGTTCTCTAACTTTATCCCCAAGGGCACATCTGGCAATGGCTGGAGACACTTTTGGTTGTCAGCACAGGAGTGTGGGTGCAACTAGAATCTAGTGGATAAAGACTATGGATGCTGCCAAACATCCTATGATGTATAGGGTGGCCCCCCACAGCAAAGAATTATCCAGTTCAAAAGGTCAGTAAATGCTGATGTTAAAAAACCTTGTACCTGTAATCTCAGCACTTTGGGAGGCCAAAGCATGTGGATCGCTTGAGCCCAGGAGTTTAAGACCAGCCTGGGCAATACGATGAAACCCCATCTCTACAAAACACGTAAAAATTAGCCAGGCATGGTGGCCTATGCCTGTAGTCCCAGCTACTTGGGAGGCTGAGGTGGGAGGATCACTTGAGCTTGGGAAGCAGAGGTTGCAGTGAACTGAGATCGCACCACTGCACTCCAGCCTGGGTGACAGAGACCCTGTGTCAAAAAAAAAAAAAAAAAAAAGAAAGAAAGAAAAGAAAAGAAACCTTGTCCTAGAGCCCTGCATTTACCCATTATAATACTTGTTGCAATATACTGGAATTATGTTTAAAGAACTCTGACACCACATTGTGAGATTCCAGTAAGCTAGGATCTTTTCATTTTCTTCATATCTCTCCCTGTAACCACAAAAATAGCAGTAGTAACAGCAAGAGGGAAATGAGCAGCAATAGCAGCCACTGCTATTACTCTCAGCCACTCCCTTAAATACCTGTTGTGTTACCTTCAGATCCCCTACTCTCCAGTGAAGCAAAATGATCTCGGAGACCCAATGTGAATATATTCAGTTTTGCAAACAAATTGAAATGGCCCACAATTCTGAGAATCTATTTCTTTAGGCTCCTAATTTTTTTAGAATTTTAGGGTTAAAAAGGGGAGCTTTGGCAACTTGCCTAACCTCTAATAAATGGAAGCCATTCTAAGCAACAATTAACAAATAACTTCTCAATTCAACTTGAACAACTTGTGACAATATCACAGAATTCACTCTCAGTGCAACTTTTTCCCACTTTGTTATGGTTCCAAATTAAATAACTCTTCCTCATAGTGTGTGGAAATATGTTTTGTTGTAATTTTACCTCCTGGTCCTATGTACAGTCACTGCAACTAAATAAGATAATCTATTAATCTCTGTTTACATGACACCATTTTCAAAAACATGAAGAAAGCTATTACGCTTCTGCTAAGCCCTCCCTTCTTTAAAGTAAGTATAATTTCTTTATGTATGGCTATATGTAACTTTAAAATACTCCTTATATGACATTGTTTTAGAAACTACCATCTTATTCATCTTCCTCTAACACACACTATTTTGTAAATGTCTTCTTAAAATGTAGTGCCCAAACTGAACACGACACTCCAGATATGGTCTGTCTAGGGCACAGTATTAATGGCCTCTGCTGTAGCACTTATTGATCAACTGAAACTCCAAGAACTTCACCATGACCATCTTGTATCAAGACGGCTTCTCCCTGTTCTTTTTTTTCCCCCCTTTTCCTCTCTCTTTTTTTGGTCACATCTGCTGTGTCACTTGTGTTCTTGTTGTATAAATTGATTATTTGAAACTTAAGCAAGGATTTGTACTTTCTACCATTAAATTTCATGATTGCAAGCTTTCCTTTTAGAGCTAGGACCTTTTGTCTATTTTTTTTCTTTGAGGCAGGGTCTCAGTTTGTCACCCAGGCTGGAGTGCAGTGTGGCACAATCACAGCTCACTGCAGCCTCGACCTCCCAGGCTCAAGCTATCCTCCTGCCTCAGCCTCCCAAGTAGCCAGGACTACAGCAGGCACATATCACCATGCCCTGTTAATTTGTGTGTGTGTGGAGATGGGGTCTCACTATGTTGCCCAGTCTGGTCTTGAACTTCTGGGCTCAAGTGATCCTCCCACCTCAACCTCCCAAAGTGCTGGGATACAAGCATGAGCCACCTTGCCAGGCCACAGAGCTGGGATCTTTTGGAATCCAGATTCTGATGCATCACATATTAGATGTTCCCTTCAGCATAAATATGCATTCTACATTTTCATCTAAGTCACAGACTTAAAAACTGTTCATAAAAGGACTGGACCAAAGAAAGACTTCAGAAAAAGTCACTTTTCCAAAAAAGCTGCATCTGAATTAGAGAGTATTGCAATAGAAAGCGTAGGTGTAAAGTATCTTCATAATTATTATCACTCGTTCCTCTCTTCTCTAATGTTTGGCACTCTGCTATCAGATTAATCCTTATAAAAACACTTAATGCATCATATAATATTTGTACGAAAATACTTCAATTACTCACCTTACCCACCACATCAAATTCAAATTTTTCTGCTAGGCTTCTAAACCCTTTAATAATTGAACGAAATTTCTGCTCCAAGTTAGTCTCCTAACTTTCCCAAACTTCCAGTATTTCCTTTTGGAACCTCCTCCAATATCCAAATTCTGTCATTCTTTCGAAGTACAATTTCAGTTACAATTTATTCATTAACGAGAGATGAAGAAAGACACTTTCCAACTACATAGTTTGAACTCCTAGGTGGGATAAAGTATATAAATGACTTAATATATATGCAGTAATACTCTGTCTAACGAGTAGCAGAGATTAACTGCTATTTACTCCTCTGGTTTCTCATTTATTTGCAGCACCACGATGCTGAGCAGAGTGAGTAGGTACTAAAAGTACTGTTAAATTTTACACATTTCGTTTTGTTAAAATAAACTATTTGTGGATATCACAGTTCCAAGAGGCAGAGATTAAACAAAAATAAACAGAAATGGCTCCCAGCTTCAATGAATTAAGTAAAACGTTCCTTGAACTTTCAAAGGGGAAAAAAAAAAAAAATGATCGCGTTACGCATGCGTAGTGCTAGATATACGCTGCTCTCTTCCTTTGAATTTTGGATTAGGTGTGATATTTTTGCCTTTTCATTCATGGTTTTGGATTTGGTTAAGAAACGTTTGGCAACGGAGATGTGTAAAAAGCTGACAAGCATCTGCAGCCAAATAAGCCACATTACCACCACCTTTCCAAAAATCACACATAAATGTATGCCTAAATTGAACAATTTCAGCTCAAGCTCGTCTTCTTCGGTCTATGCTGCACCAGAAAACACCCATTAGCTTAGTAGGAACTGAGCTCTGGTTGTTTCTGGGACTAAAATCAAATAAAAAGTAACGATGGGCCCGCCCCTCACCTCCCAGGCGCTGGTTTCTTCCGCCTCCTCCCACAGCTGAGCACGACGAAAACACCGCCAGGCCCAGCGTCCCGACACCTGCCCGCGCCTTGGGATGGAGAAGGCGTCCACAGGTTTCCTTCCTCCGTCCTCTCGCGCTCACCTACAGTGCCGGCCGCCGACAGGAAGACGGCGAGTTGGGGGAGCAGCTACAAGCAAAGTCAAAAATCAGCAAACATCAACCGTTGTCACTTTTCAAACTTGCCGCCTCCTACTGGAAGTCCCGCCCCATTCCGCCAAGCCCACGTCCAACCGCGACGGATGCCGGTTGGGCTCAAGAGAAGCCAGGCAGCTAGGGCTGGAGTTGTCATGGAAGGGGCAGGGCGCAGGGCGGAACCATTGCTCGCGGAGCTGGCGTGGAGTCGGAACCTCGGACTGCAGGAAGTGGGAGCACCGCGGTTTCGGGGAAGAGACTGGGGTTGAGCGTCTAGCCCAGCTCAGCGTGACTTCCGCCAGCGTTTAGAGCGTTTTCGGGGTCCGAGTTGAAGAGCAAAACCAAGTGGAGGAAACTTCACTAAGTTCAGGGTGACAAGGGAGGAAGTACAGAGGTAATTTATAGAATTCCAGAGTAATAATAACTTGTTGAACATTGATTATGTGCCGGGTTTTGTTAGATGCTTATAAGCATCATCTCATTTAGACTTCATTAAAGGGGAGAAAAGGAAGAGTGGAGAGATACTATCATCCCCTCAGGTGAGGGCTCTGAATCAGAGAATGCAGTTCTCTGCGCACAGTAGTTCACAAGTAGCATAGCTTGGATATGAACACACATCCTCTGACTCTGTGCTCATAAGCACGACTTCAAGAGGTGGAAGGAACATAACAGTTCATCTGGTCAAATCCTCTCGCTTTTACAGATATGAAAACTGGACTCAGAGAGAAGTGATTTTTTAAAAGTTATACAGTAAGTGGGACTGTAACGTAGAAACGAGGTCTCCTGATTTTAGCTTCTCCCTCTTCGATCAGCCCTCAGCAGGAGCCAGGCACACCAGGTGCTTTCCACCACTGAACTGTTCCCCAAACTTGCACATTCCTGAGTGAGTTGCATTCTTCAGATAAGGGGCCCTGAAATCTGTATTTTTTTACGTGGTATTTTGTTTGTTTGTTTTGGCAAGAGTGGAAACACTGCATTTAATACAAGTTAGGAAGCCATGGAAGGCCTAGTTGTCAGGGGAGAAAGCCATTAAGTTTTATTGAGGTTTGGGACACGAGAAGACGTAATAGGACTTATATCTGGTCACAGAGTAGAGCATCATCTGGTGACAGTCGTGTGTTGGATGGGGAGCCTGAACTGAATTATGTGAAAATAGTGCTAGAAAGGTTGTATTGAATGTAGACAAAAATTCCGGTGTTTTGTCCTGTCCTGAAGGACTAAACCTATTGATAGTGAAGTCTATACCAATTCTAAATAAAAATACATTTCATATCATTAGTTCAGGGCTTTTGTCTTTCCTTTCAATGTCTATTTACTGATGTAAGTCTCAAAGTCGAAATCTAGTAAGACTCAAAAGGAAGTTAAGAAAATAGATTTTAAAAAAATATTAGAGTCAGTGAGGAAAGCAGAAAAAAGAGACCTGTCTCATTGACACTTGCCAAATCAAATTGATTACTGATACATGCATAACTTCCACCAAATCATATGTCCTTAGAGGCAGGGAAGGGAACCATAGCGTAGTGACTGAGAGCACATCTCTACGGTCAAAGGGAGTTGGATTGAAATCCCTGATTACACCATTTACTACCTAGGTGGACTTAGGCGAGCTATTTAACCTAACTGAGCTCGTTTCTGCATCTTTAAAATAGGGTGACAGTTCTATCTGCTTTATAGGGTATCATGAAGATTACGTGAACTAATTCCTGTAGAGTGCTTAATTAAGTGCCTGGCAAAATTGTGAGTACTTGAAAAGTATTAGCTGTTATTTTGACTATTATTATTTATACATAGTCCCTAGGAAAATACCTTGCAAGTGGCAAGTGCTCAACAGATGTCTAAATTGTTGTTGAGAATCTAGAAAAAAAAAAACAAGCCATTTATGTGAAAGCCAAGATTAGAATGGACCATGGAGAAAGAGAAAAATGAGGCAAAGGAAGAAAAGAGCAAGACAACCATTTTGTTGTATTGACAATAAATATTGTTTATTTTGGGGTTAGTATTACTATTGATGTGATAAATTGAGTTATATTAGAAGTAATTATTTATTTAAAAAATGAGTGTTTATTCAAATTACCTTAATTAGAAGGTTAAATCTGACTTTTTAAAACTTTTAGTTGCCTGATACTGGTCAGTGTAAGGTAGAAGGTGGAACATCAGAATTCTCACCCTAGACATTAATCTAAGAGTTTTGTTATCACCCATAAAAACACAGACTATTGCAGAAAACTTTAGTATTCTTTCTGATTGTGAATCATAATTTTATACCCTCACATGTGCTACATTTGCCCTACTATTTCATTTTCCCTGTGAGCCCTCCTGCTAATACCTCCCTTCACAGCCTAGACTGCATGGTTTATCAGCATCCAAACTTCCTGTGTCTGATGCCTCTGACCCAGGTGCCTGTCAAAATCTTATCCCCGAATCTTGTCTATAAATCCTTAGCTGGAAACACTGGAGAAAATGACACAAAGTGACATGACAGATTGTCAGTCTCCATCTTCAGCTCTTTCCCTGATTCCTGACAATCCTTTAATTTATCATCAGTAATTTCCCTGTCCTGTAACTTTCAGTGATTTCTCACAAACTTTACCCTTTCTTCATTCCTCTTCCCAACCTAAATTCCTCTCTTTAATAGAAAATGACCAGAGTGGTCTTAAAGTGTGTTTCAAGCACATAACGTATTCATATGCATCTGCAATTTGTTGTGTCTATTGCCTTTCTAATTTTAATTTCATGTTTCTTTTCTAGACTGCACTTTAAATTCTGGATGACAGACCTATCAGGACTGAGTGGACCTTTGAGTGACAAGATAGGGGTGTTCCAAAGAGACCATGGCAGCTTGCAGCTAGGACTTTATCTTTAATGCAAGTGGTGATGCTGTGATAGCTAGTGCTTTAAACAAATCTCTTTTTTTAAGTGACAGGGTTTCCAAATTGTTATTTCTACTTTGTTTAACAGATCAATGGGGACAAAAAGTTGATTCACTTGGTCTAATGTGGTAGCTATAGGTGAAATACTAAGACTGGGTCCTACACTCCACTTGCCATCAGGCACCCATTCTTATGAATAGAGATTCTGTAGGGGCCACACACAATCCCAGTACTTTTTTCCCAGTTAATTGAGAAAATTAAAGCCATCATACTATATATAACTTCCTCCCTCTCCACTTCTGTCAATGCCACATATATCCACCTGTCTTACTGGTCTGTCTCAGAAAATGAAATGTACTTCCTCCACCAATGTATGACTACTGTTTCTTGTTCTAGACCTCTCTTCTGCATTTGGTGTCATTGATCAAACCCTCCTTGAAACTCGTTTTGCATTTCTCCCATCTTTTTCTACCTGTCTCATGCTTCTTGGGGGTGTTTTTTTCTCTGCCTACCCATTAAATGGTATTTCCCAAAGTTCCAACCTTGAGTTGTTTTCTGTCTGTATCTTCCCTGTGAGCACTCTCCACTCATTGTTTTAACCTATTTGTTCGTGGATTCTAAAACTACTGCTATTCTTGACCTCTTCCTTGAAGTTCAGACTTTTGGGAGGCTCACGAGCCCTTTAAACTCTAATTTGTCCTTTGCTTTCATTTGTACTCCCAATTCTATCTCATCTCACTGCTTTCAGCTGTAACTACTACCACCTCCACCTACACCACCAAATCCGTCTTGTAAGTAGCAGCCAGAATGACCAGTCTCAGATGTAAATCTATTTCACTTGTCTCCTTAAATTTCTAATCTTCCTCTGCAGTCACCTTCAAGATAGTCCAATTCCATGGTCTGGTGTGCTAGGGTCTTCATTATCTTGCCACTGTTTTCCTTCCCAGTCTTGTTTCCCTTTCCAGTACCATCTCCCATCCTACCCACTTCGCATTCATGAGGCTGCTTTACACCTGAGACCTTTTGCATTCTTGTTGACTTTGTCTGGACTGTCTTTATTTTCTTTGGCTGACTCTTCCTTATCCTTACTAATTTTTTAGGGCTCTTCCAAGAAGCCTTTCCTTATTCCATAGTCTGAGTTAGTTGACTTTTCTCTCTGCTTTCTTGACATTTGTGGATTCATTCAGAAAATATTCATTGAACCCTTGTTTTGTGCCAGACACTGAGCTAGATACTAGAAATATAATAATGAACAAGCAAATATGGCAATAACCAATCTAATAATTTCCTGACAGAGTTTACATTCTCATAAGGAAAAAAGAAAAACAAAAAAGGCAGTTCAGTCTTATTGGCTCTATGCTTGAGAATAGCTAGGAATTGAAAGGGTAAAAGACAAGTATTCTAGATAGAGGCTAACAATGTTTATGAAGAAGAACACAGTCTAGGAACTGAGAGATTCTAGATAGGGGTGGAGAGGTAAACAGGGACCAGATCATGAAGAACATTAGTAATGATGTCACAAAGTTTGGACTCCTTCTTAAGGCTAATAGTAACTTTGAATGGTTTCAACATGATTAGTTTAGTATTTAGATGATGAATTGCTACTCTGAGAAAAAGAACTCAAAGGGCAGCAATACCAGCAAGAAGGAAACCAGTTAGGAGATAATTATAGTAATCCAGGGAAAGAAAGATGGCAGTTTATACTGGGGCATTGCCAGTATGGATAGAAATAGATCTCAGAAGAATTTTAGGAAGTAGAAGTGGCAAAACTTGGTGACCTAATTGTGAGGGCAGAAGTGGGAGAAATCAAAGGTAGTTTCTTAAACAAGCTTTAGTGAAGACAGGGACTACCCTATTTGCTGTCATGTATCCACAGCTTAGCACAGATCTTTATACGCTGAGATGCTTGATAAGTATGAATGAAATTTTCTGGCTTGAGTACCCAGATAAATGGGATGCCAGTCTCTGATTTAGGTAACACAGACTCACTTTAACTGGTGATTCAGTTTTAAACATGTCTAGCTCAACATGCCTGTGAAACATACACATGACAATGTCCAGATACACGGCAATTGGATGAATGATTCTGAAACTCAAAAAGAGAGGTCTGAGATGGATTCTTTGCATACTTAAAAAAAATAAAAGTTTATGTTATATTGAAATGATCTGTTTTGTGCCTGTCTCCACTATTACACAGGGCTGGTTCTTAATGACCTTTGATGTTCTAACACCTAACACCATGCCTAGTACAAACTGCACACCCAATTAGTGTTGTTGAACTGAACTCCTTTTGAGACATGATGCATCTAACAAAGTAATAGTAGTAGCCTCTGAGGAGGGAAACTAGCAGGTCAGAATGAAAAAGAAATTTTCTTTTTGTTGAATATATTTTAGTTCTTTTTGCCTTTTCCTCCAATGTATTTCTATTTCCTGAGAAATAAAAAGATGACATAAAAAGTGTTCTATTAGATTTTTGTGGACTTAATACCAAAAGCAATACTCCAGCTATGTTCTAGTCACTATAGAGTGGAATATTAAAATGCTATCTGATACTATATCATATTAGCTTTTTTTTTTGAGACAGGGTCTCACTCTGTTGCCCAGGCTGGTGTCATCATAGCTTACTGCAGCCTCAAACTCCTGTGCTCAAGCACCACATTACATTATTGATTGGTTTACAAATTCTATGGTTGTATTATTGATGCCATCATTTCAATTCACTTATATGAATTATGAATAGTAATACCAAGATGAAGTGAAACTATGAACACATTTTATATTAAGGGCATGAGACAGAAAATCTTTGAAACTATGTACTGTATTATGAGATATATACAAAATCTACAAAAGCAAACAAGTGTCATTGTTTTATACCTGCCTAACATTTCATATGAAAG
This sequence comes from Hylobates moloch, assembly GCF_009828535.3. NCBI lineage: Eukaryota > Metazoa > Chordata > Mammalia > Primates > Hylobatidae > Hylobates > Hylobates moloch. The sequence continues at coordinate 70,306,590 of NW_026652283.1, forward strand.
GAAATAATGATATGTGTCTCCTATCAGCCAACATTTCTAGCTTGCTGACATAGGTAGCATTTAATATGCAAAACCCTTTAATCACAAATATCAGAAAGCACATCTTAACTGTAGTTATAAATGGGTAAGTAAAAATGCATAATGCTTTTATATACTTTTGAGTTAGTATTGTAGTGTATAATTTTATATAAATGGTTGAGGCCATAGCTATTTTTAAAGTACACTAGTATTTAAAGAAAATGGTAAATTCTAGTAACACTTTTGAATATACAGCATATTCACTGGGTGGCGCTGTTGCATTAGTGTTAACCTTACATATTTTGAAAGTTTTATTTCATTTTGATTCATAAAAGTAAATTAGAGTGATAAACATTGAACACAATGTTCTGGATGAAAAAAATTAGATTCTAAATTTATTGGCATTAGAATACATGTTTCGAGCCCAGGGTTAAGAAGAAAAATAGCATTGAATTCAAAATAGCTATCTGCTTTTTATTACCCTTTCATCATTACAAGCCTGTTAATCCACTTGACTTCTCAGCTGTGTTCATCGTTATTAGTGGATTTGAGAACTGAGCTGTACGTTTGCAATACAGTATCTTTGTTAAGGACTCACATGGAATTCTTAGTTTGGAACTATAAAGTACCTATTTTTTTTTTTTTTTTTTTTTTTTTTTTTTGAGACGGAGTCTTGCTCTGTCGCCCAGGCTGGAGTGCAGTGGCGCAGTCTCGGCTCACTGCAAGCTCTGCCTCCCAGGTTCACGCCATTCTCCTGCCTCAGCCTCTCCGAGTAGCTGGGACTACAGGCGCCCGCCACCACGCCCGGCTAATTTTTTGTATTTTTAGTAGAGACGGGGTTTCACCGTGGTCTCGATCGCCTGACCTCGTGATCCGCCCGCCTTGGCCTCCCAAAGTGCTAGGATTACAAGCGTGAGCCACCGCGCCCGGCCTTAAAGTACCTATTCTTTGCTAATTTGTGATGAGCTCTAAACAAGATCCAAGGAAGCAAAAAGTTGTTACATTAAACTCTAACCTCTATAGTATCATTTCCCAAACTTTCACAGCAAGCTCTATTATTTTAATATAGTTAGTATAGAGAAACTTAGGAATTGTCAGCTGAAACAAATTAGATATTCTTAAAATTTTTTGTTCAATGTGACTTTTTAAAATTCAATTTTCTTTTGTAGAGATGGGGTCTCACTATGTTGGCCAGGCTGATCTCCAACTCCTGGCCTCGGGCAGTCCTCCTGTCTTGGCCTCCCAAAGTGCTGGAATTACAGGAATGAGCCAACATACCCAGCCTAACTTCAATTTTTATATTCTGTATATTTTCAATATTAGTATTACAATATCCAGTGCTATTTTTCAGTTATTTCAAATGAGTTAATGAGATTCTCAGGAAAAATACTGATCTTAATGTATTCTAATTATATTTGAATAGTTTTTGGGGCATAGGTCGTTTTTGGTTACATGATTGAATACTTTATTAGTGATTTCTGAGATTTTAGTGCACCTGTCACCCAAGCAGTGATTGTACTCTAATTTTTAAATTAGTTATAACACATTTTAGAAGGGTGTCTTAGTTCGTTCAGGCTGCTGTAACAAGCTAGCACAAACTGGGTACCTTATAAGCAACAGAAATGTATTTCTTACAGTTCTGGAGGCTGGAAAGATCAAGGCTCTGGCAGCTTTGATGTCTGGTAAGGGCTCGCTTTCTGGTTCATACATGGCATCTTCTAGCTGTGCCCTCGCATAAGGGAAGGCATGAATGAGCTTTGTTGGACCTCTTTTTTAAGGGCACTAGTCCTATTCATGAAGGCTCCCCTGTCATGAATTAATCATTTCTCAGAGGCCCCACCTCCTAATATCACCTTGGGAGTTGGAATCTCAAAATATGAATTTTGGGGAGACACAAACATTCATGCCACAGCAGAATTCTTAAAAAATGAAACCCATAATAAGTATCATAAATCAGAAAAATTTGGGGATAAGTAGGTTTTTTGTTGTTGTTGTTTTGTTTCATTGGTGTTTTGTCACAGTTCTGGTGCCATGTTATCATTCTCATGAATTCTTTATGATAGTGATTTATATTGTCTAGAGTAAATTTCCTAATATGGACCCTTAGGAGAAAATCACTTCTAAGTTCTCTATATCTTTTTCTAATCCTGTTTTCTCAAAAAGGGGTCTAAGTCTATGCATTTCTATATAAGTACCAAGTAATATTATCTCATTTCATCTTTAGTCTTTGGAAAAATTGACTGCCAGTTTTTCTTTACTCTTTATTAAGCAAATTCAACCTAGTAAACACAGGTTGACCATATATATTCAAAATTAATACCTGAATGTTGTTCCTAGGACAATCCATTAAGATAATTTCCATTTATACACCTTTATACAATATTTTATAATAATGATAGTGCATATTTGCAGAAGATGTACCAGATGCCAGGTCTTCTCCATGTATTACCTCATTTAATTATCACAACAACTGCATGAAGTAGTTTCTCTTCCTATTCCATTTATAAATACACACACACACACCCACACACACATATCTTATTTACTTTAAGAAAACTGGAACAACTAGCTCAAGGTCATATATCTAGGAAACCAGGAAGACAAAAGTTGAACCCAAGTAATTAATGTTAGAAGCTCTGTCCCTAGCTCTTCTACTGTGCTTCCTCATCTCAAACCCTTACACTGGTGGAGGCAGTGTTAATTTTTGTAACCTGTGCAGCAGACCCTTTTTATGTTCTACAGATTTTATCCCTGAATCCTTCTAGAAAGGATTGTATCCTTAGATACCTACTATTCTACCACTTCCCTACAGTACAACACAAAATACATAGACCTATGAAGGGTTCCTCAGTTCTGTGGGGAAGGATTTAGTTGATTGGATACTTTGAATTTCTTTGCTATGCTTTGTTGTTAAAGGGATTATGTGTCTCTCTCCCTCCATAAGCCTTTGGGTGGATTGGCAGTTTCACACAGACCTTCTAGGCCTTCAGAGATGTCCTACATATGTATTGTCTCATTCCTGACTCTTTTTCATTCATCTGGAAGCCTCTAGGGTCTCTCCCATCCCTTTCTTTCCTAGAATCTCCTATCACTCCAAAGAGAGAATAAAGTTCTCTCTCAGTTTTCTTCCACTGTGTTAAATATTTCACAGCTTAGTGATTTGTTGATTGCTAGTTGCCTCTGGTTCTGTTCATTGGCTAGGGCTTTTCTGAAGACTTTCTCCTAGAGTTAGTATTAACTAAAACAAAACACATTTAACCATTTATTCTACCCTGAGGATTAATTTTTTAAAGAAAATAACTATTTTTCTACATGAGGAATTTATAATAACATAATTTTGACATTATTTCTTTAGAATAAACCAGACTATATTGTGTTAAGAAACATTTCTACCCCAATTGATATTGAACTATTTATCTGAAGTCACTGTTTATCCCCTTACCACAGCTCAGGTGTAACATTATATGGGAAATTAGTACATTTTATTTCACCCTGTTATATTTTTATTTTAGGTTGAAAGACAGAAAGTAGAATGGTAAACCATGCAGGTGGTTAGCTAAGTAGAAAGTAGAAGTTTAAACTAAGATTCTAATCTCAAGATAAATCAGACTTGGCAGGTATTGCAGAGATTTTGTGTGAATTACAAATACAATAGCCATCATGCCATCAACCAGTATTCATTGAAAACTTGCACTTGTCAGACCCTGTGTTTTCACAACCAAAAGTTAGGACAGATTACTTACCAGTACAAAATAATGTTTTCACTTTGGATTCTTCCCTGTGTAAGAAACTATAATGCTCTTACATCTGCTGGGGTCCAGATTCCTGTCTAGTAATCTATTTTTCACATCATCACAATCTACCTTTTTTATCTAACGTAATCATCCAGTACTGTTTAAAATGTATTCTCTGCTTTAATCAGGCTAGTTTCCTTAAACAATCCTGGTTCATATCACTGTCGTTTTCAGTAGCTTACTTCTACCCTGTGCGCCTTGCTCCTTTTCCATTTAGGATTCCCTTTGCCCTCTTTTCAACCTAGCCAAATTTAGTTCAGCTACCACTTCTTTCACCAATCCTTTAGTTCCACTTCACTTCATACAGATCATTCTTTTATTTAGTCTCCTATTACATATAACTACTATCTGTCCCACATAATTATTGTATTAGTCCGTCCTCACACTGCTATAAAGAACTGCCCAAGACTGAGTAATTTATAAAGAAAAGCGGTTTAGTTGACTCACAGTTCAGCGTGGCTGGGAAGGCTTCTGGAAACTTACAATCATGGTGGAAGAGGAAGCAGGCATGTCTTACATGGCAGCAGGTGAGAGAGCAAGTGAAGGAAGCCAAGGGGGAAGAGCCCCTTATAAAACCATCAGATCTCGTGAGAACTCACTATCATGAGAACAGCATGGGGGAAACCACCCCCATGATCCAGTCACCTCCCACCAGGTCCCTCCCTCAACACCTGGGTATTACAGGGGATTACAGTTCAAGATGAGATTTGGGTGGGGACACAAAGCCAAACCATATCAATTATATATAAGCATATCTTGTTTTATTGCACTTCACTTTATTATGCTTTGCAGATATTGCATTTTTGACAAATTAAAGGTATGTGGCAACCCTGCATTGAGCAAGTCTGTCAGTGCCGTTGTTAACAGTGGCATGTGCTCAATTTGTGTCTTTGTCACATTTTGGTAATTCTCTCAATATTTTAAACTTTTTAATTATATATCTATTATGGTGATCTGCAATCAGTAATCTTTGATGTTACTATTATAATTGTTTTGGGGCACCAAGAACCACACCCATATAAGAGAACAAATTTAATAAGTAAATATTGAGTGTGTTCTAACTGCTTCATTGACCAGCCATTTTCCCATTCTCTCCCTCTCCTTGGGCCTCTATTTCCTGAGACACAGCAATATTTGAATTAGGCCAGTTAATAACCACATAATGTCCTCCAAGCCTTCAAGTGAAAGAAAGAGTCAAATGTCTCACTTAAAATAAAAAGTAGAAATGATTAAACTTAGTGAGAAAAGCATATCAAAAGCTAAGATAGGCCAAAAGCTAGGCCTCTTGTGCCAGACAGCCAATGTGTGAATGCAAAGGAAAAGTTCTTGAAGGAAATTAAAAGTGCTTGTCCAGTGAACACACAAATGACAAGAAAGCAGAACAGCCATATTGCTGATGTGGAGAAAGTTTGAGTGGTCTGGATAGATCAAATCAGCCACAACATTTTCTTAAACCAAAGCCTAATCCAGAGCAAGGCACTAGCTCTCTTTAATTATATGAAGGCTGAGAGACAGGAAGAAGAAAAGTTTGAAGCTAGCAGAGGTTGGTTTATGAGGCTTAATGAAAGAAGCCATCTTTATAACATAAAAGTGTTATGGTTAGGCTTTGTGTCTCCACACAAATCTCATCTTGAATTATAATCCTCATAATCCCCACGTGTCAAGGGAGAGATCAGGTGGAGGTAATTGGATTATGGGGTGATTTCCCCCATTCTGTTCTTGTGATAGTGAGTTGTCATGAGATCTGACGGTTTTATAAGGGGCTCTTCCCCCTCTACTCGGCATTTCTCTTTCCTGCTGCCTGGTGAAGAAGGTGCCTTGCTTCCCCCTCTGCCTTCCGCCATGATTATAAGTTTCCTGAGGCCTCTTCAGCCAAGCTGAACTGTAAGTCAGTTAAACCTCTTTCTTTATAAATTACCCAGTCTCAGGCAGTTCTTTATAGGAGTATGAAAATGGACTAATACAAAGTATAAAGTGAAGCAGCAAGTACTAAGGTAGAAGCTGCAACAGATTATGCAGAAAATCTTGCTAAGATGATGAAAGTGACTTCCCTAAACAACAGATTTTCAATGTAGACAAAACACCTTCTTTTGAAAGAGGATGTCATCTAAGGACTTTCTTTTTTTTTTTTTTTTTTTTTTTTTGAGACGGAGTCTCGCTCTGTCGCCCAGGCTGGAGTGTAGTGGCGTGATCTCTGCTCACTGCAAGCTCCACCTCCTGGGTTCATGCCATTCTCCTGCCTCAGCCTCCCGAATAGCTGGGACTACAGGCACCCACCACTGCGGCTGGCTAATTTTTTGTATTTTTTAGTAGAGACGGGGTTTCACCGTGGTCTCAATCTCCTGACCTCGTGATCCGCCCGCCTTGGCCTCCCAAAGTGCTGGGATTACAGGCGTGAGCCACTGCGCCTGGCCCATCTAAGGACTTTCATAGCTAGAGAAGAGAAGTCAATGCCTGGCTGCAAAGCTTCAAAGGACAGAGTGACTCGTGTTAGGGGATAATGCAACTGGTGACTTTAAGTTGAGGCCAGTGCTCACTGACCATTCTGAAAATTCTACAGCCCTTGAGAATTATGCTGAATCTATTCTGCCTCTACTCTGTCAATAGAAAAACAAATCCTGGATGACAGCACATCTATTTAAAGCATGGTTTACTGAATATTTTAAGCTCCCTATTGAGACTCTGTTGAGACCGGAAAAAAAAGATTTATTTCATATTACTGCTCATTAATAATGTTCCTAGTCATCCAAGAGCCCTGATTGAGATTTACAAGGAGATTAATATTGCTTCTTGCCTGCCAATACAACATCTATTCTGCAGCCCATGGATCAAGGAATAATTTCAAACTTCAAATCTTATTATTTGAGAAATATATTTCATAAGGCTGGACCTGCTTCAGTGATTCCTCTTATAGATATGGCAAAGTAAACTGAAAACCTTCTGGAAAGGATTCACCATTCTAGATGCCATTAAGATCATTTGTGATTCATGGGAGGAGGTCAAAATGTCAATTTATTATAATAGGAATTTGGAAGAAGTTAATTTCAGGCCTTATGAATGACTTCATGACTTTAGTGGAGGAAGTACCTGAAGATGTGATGGAAATAGCAAGAGAACTAGAATTAGAAGTGGCACCTGAAGATGTGACTAAATTGCTGCAATATTATAATAAAACTTGAATGGATGAGGAGTTGTTTCTTGTGGATAAGAAAAAAAAAGTTTCCTTAGATGGAATCTATGCTGGTAAAGATTCTCTAAATATTGTTGAAATGACAGCAAAGGATTTAGAATATTACAAAACTTTGTTGATAAAGCAATGGCAGGGTTTGAGAGTACTGACTACAATTTTGTTAGAAGTTCTATGGGTACAATGCTATCAAACACCATCACATTTTTCTACAGAGAAATCTTTCATGAAGGAAAAGCCAACTGATGTGGCCAACTTCATTTGTTGTCTTATTTTAAGAAATTGCTGCAGCCACCTAAACCTTCAGCAACCACCATCCCCCCTTTTTTTTCTGTCACCCAAGTGGGAGTGCAGTGGCACTACCATAGCTCACTGTAACGTCTATCTCCCCAGCTCAAGTGATCCTCCTGCCTCAGCCTCCCAAAGTGCTGGGATCACAGGCATGAGCCACTGCACCCAGCCTATCAGTCGCCACCCTGATCAGTCAGTAGTCATCAATACCAAGGCAAGACCCTCTATAAGCAAAAAGATGATGACTCACTAAAGACTCATATGAGCATTAGCATTTTTTAGCAATAAAGTATTTTTAACTTAGGATTCGTATATTTTTAGACATAATATTATTGCACATTTAACAGACTATAGTGTAAACATAACTCTTTATATGCACTGAGAAACCAAAAAATTTGTGTCATTCCCTTTATTGTGATACACACTTTATTGCAGTGGTGTGGAACTGAACCTGCAATATCTCTGAGGTATGCCTCTACATAATTATATACTATTTTATATTGGTTTTGAGTCATTTCATGCAGGTAAATTTGATTATCTTAATTAAATTGCAATACCTTTAAAGTCAAAGACTGAGTCTTCTTTGGACTTTTTATTCTCATGACAGTGAACTATTGGCATGGCTCAATCCATTGACCTGCTTTGGTTCCTGATGAAGTTTTGTTAATTTAAATGAGAAAAATAAGGACAGTGAAGTAAGTTTTTTATAAAACTAAATTTATTTGGTTTATAAAACAGCTTAATATTATGCCTTTCCTATATTTTTTGTGTCGAGTTATCTCTTTTTCTAGATGATTATAATAGATGATAATTTTTAAATGTTTTTATTTGTCAAAGTACAACATTGTCCATCCTGTGTCAATGTCTAACTTTTCCTTATACTTATTCAAATAATCTCATAGTTGGAACTTATTAAATACTTATTGTGTCACACAATATGCTTGTAAACACTGAAATGGGGAGGGGTTATTTTCATTCTATTTTAGAATGGCACGGTTTCTATGGTACAGTGACTAATCTGAACTAATATGTAAAAGATTAAGAATCACTTGAGAATCATTTTCACAGAATAACTTTTTTAAATGTAGCACACTGCTGACGTGTAAAAATTAAATGTGATGCTGAACTTGTTTGAAACTCAAATTTTTGGACCCCACCCACAGACCAACTGAATCAGAATCTCTGGGTTTAGGAACTTTAAACTCACACTTTAAAGTAGTTCTGCAAGTGATTAGGCTGCAGATGGTTCATGGAGTTAAGAACAACTGCTATCCTAGCAGGCTGATACAGATGTAAGTTTCTATCTCATTTCTGCCAGTTACTGCTCATTGTTTTCTGGATAAGGTTTCTAAACATCTTTAAGTCTCAATTTATTCTTCTATAAAATATGGTTACTAATAAGGCTGCTGTGGTGAAGTTTAAATCAGATAATGGATCTAAAGTAGTGTTACAATGAAGGTGGTCAATAAATATTAATTTACTTCTTTTCTTTCCTTTGAAATTCCGTTGTACTTCAGTGATGAGTAGTATCAAGAATTTCTGATTCACGTACTAGACATTGCTTTTGGCCGCAGATCTCATCACTGAACCAATCATGTGTTACTAAAGCTCCTTTTTTTAATTATGATTACTCTTAAAGCCAAAGTTATCTCACTTGCCATTAAGTTGCAGAAATACAGTCTCCAGGCTTCTGTGTCTCCCATCCTTAACCGGCATGGGACCCAGTGGAAGGATTAATGGACTAGAAATCGTTTGGGTATTGATTTCCTACTTAGTAAAATGAGGGACTTTTTCTACATGATTTGATATTTCCTTTCTGTTAAAAAAAAAAGTTCTCATTTTCATGTCACACATAAAATTGAGAAGATATTGTTAAGTTCTCCAACTATTTTACCACTTGCCAATGTAGACCCCTAGATTTATGTGGAAGAAAATTATTTCATTTCAGAGAAGAAAATAAGTAGAGGATCTACTAGAATCAATTTTTACTTGACATTGTCATCTCTTTGACTTAGAAAAGGGATGTGGTAGAGAGAGATAGCAGCCAGACATCTAAGGGCAGGAAAACCATGCTTTGAGGAACCTCATCCCATATCAGAATCTCAGTAGCTCTTCCCTCTGTTTCAGCCCTCACCTCCTATAGGAGTTGTTCCCAAGTGGGAGGTGAGCCCTTTTTATATATTCAGAATATATATAATTCAGAAATTAGGAGATTAGAAGTAAGGTATAATGCATCAGTTTGCTAGGGCTGCCATAACAAGTACCACCAACTAGGTAGCTTAAATGACAGAAATTCATTGTCTCACAGTCCTGGAGCCTAGAAAGTACTAGATCAATATATCAGCAAGGTTGATGCCTTCTGAGGGCTGTGAGGATGAATCTGTTCCACGCCTCTCCCTGGCTTCTGGTGGTTTGCTGGCAATCTTTGGCATTCCTTGGCTTGTAGATGTATCACCCCAATATCCTTTATCTTCACATGGCATTCTTGTGTGTATTTGTATGTCCAAATTTCCTTTTTTAAATAAGGACATTGATCATATTATATTAGAGTAAGCTCAACCTAATGACCTCAGTTTAACTTGATTCCCTCTACAAAGACCCTATTTACAGATAAGGTCACATTCTGAAGTATTTGGGATTAGGATTTCAACATATCTCTTTTGGAGGACACAATTCAACCCATAAAACAGGGCTCACAGCATCATGAGCCAGAGGCCTTCCTGGGAAGGATCTATATAAATAGCCCGATGGCTCAAACCAGGACAAATATACCAGCTTGCCTCAGAACAAAATGCAATTCCTGGATTTTTACGTCCTTTGAAAACTGAGTACTAATTACTTATTTTTATATTACCAATGCTCTTTGAGTGCAACATGCTGAGTAAATGTGATTCATTTTATTTTTCTTAGAAAAAGAGCACTTAAGAAGCACTGTCTGGATATCTTCAGAGGGAAAAAGTAGAAAGTTAATTGAATTGGTGACACTTCGGGTCTCTCACAGAGGAAGGTAAGGTTTCAGTCAACAGCACATAGAAGATTATCCTCATTTACCCAGGACTGACAGTGTTTGTGAATTCTAAACTGTGCATGTAGTGAATATACAAGATAAAATTGAAATAAGAATAATGGAATAGCAGTTTAGAAATGATTAAAATGTGCCCAAGCCCCAAGTTTTCAGATAACATGATAGTTTTCTAATGGTGAAACTGTTTTAAGATGTATAGTCATAAAAAAGATTAAAAAAATAAGAAACAGATGTATAGCCAACTTTTAATAATCTGTGTTATAGAGTCCATAGCAGATCTGAAGGTAGCTATATACCAGCAGCAGAAGGTGCACCCTGGAGCACAGTTTTGTAGCAGTACTCCAAGCTGACCAGCTGAGGACTAGTGACCCTACTTAAGAACAGTTGGCTAAGAGGATAGTCAAGTGAGGGGAATGTGCTACAAGAGAATCATAGTAGATAGAGATGCCAACAAAAGGGAGAGTCTGTCTTCTTGTTCCTTTCTGATCTGTAGAACCTGCAGGCCCACTGTAGAGCTCCCATTGGAGTACAGTGGAGCATGAAGAGAGAATCCTTAGGAGAGCTTGTCAAGGAATTTGGGGGAAGAGTGTGTTTGCAAACATGGGGGAAAGTACTTATTAATCATTTAGATGTTCTGCAGGCAGAAAGCTTACTAGTGTAGCGTGTAGGGCTGCAAGCCACCAAAGTAATGACTACCTGAAAGAGAACCAATAGTTTCTGAAGCTCTGTGTGAAAAGATACAGTGGTTGGGATGGGGTGTGGAATCTCTAGAGCAGCTCATACAGCCACAGGGCAAAGAGAGGGAACCCCCACACAGAAAAAAAGATTGCAGCAAGGATGGAGAGCTAGTAGCTTTAGGACAACTAGACACTTCTGAAAGTGAGTACTCTGTCCTTACAGAGACCACCAAACCAACAGAAGCCACCAGGACAGCACACAGCCATTCCAAAATTCCAAACCAGGATCATTTGAGAAAAGCCTTGCATCTCAGTCCAGTATATGGATGGTTTTGTAAGATGACCTATGATTTTTCTGTTCCTGCTTCCTGCCCCTAACTTCAGAGAAACAGACCTAGAAAGAGGGAAGGAAGGAGTGAAAGAGCATGCCATACTTTACCTTCTCCCCTTCTGTTTTAAACTAGACAAATCTATATTTTAATTATTATAAGTAACCAGAAAGTTATATGGTCTGGCCAGGATGGCATTAAAGAAAAGAGAGAGAAAAGTTTAAGATAGCATGGTTGGAGACAATAATTAGAAGAAACCAAGTAGTTCAAGTTTTATAACGCTCTGTCTTATAAACACTCTTGAACCAATAATAATGCTATTACTGAAATGCTACACATAATTGAAGACTACTTGTTAGACCAAGACCTTAAAAGCTTCTTTACTGATTATTCCCAATGTGTGGCCCTGGTAGTCATTGAAGAATCATTGTATTGACTATTAAACATCTAGGGATCACCTGTTTAAATCAAGTTAACAAAACACTTATTTAACAAATATATATTGATTGCCTATTATGAAGTAGATGCTATAGTAGGTGCTGGCAGTATAAATATGAAGAAGACATTGTGTGTGCATATTAATATACAGCGAATTAAACTTCAGCCAGAGAAGTACTATACTAGAAGGTAGATAGAATTGTGGTGATAGCTCCCAGGAGGAAGCAGTTAGCCTCCTTGGAAATGAGTAGTCTTCACAGAAAGTATGACATTTGACCGCTTCTTGTAGGAGATGCATGTTAAACCTATTAAATCCATGTCAGCCTTTAACACCTTTGCTCAGATTAGTTTCTCGAGCTGTTTTTCTACCTGGTTAGCAGATAAGAGCAGGACAGGAAAGTTCTGATGAAAGGAAGAAGTGCCAGAGAGAGAAGGCCTTGCAAGGAAAGAAGCCTGACAGGCAGGAGCCCCTGAGTATCCTCAGAAGTACCAGCGATTTAGGGAAGAAAATTGCTGCCAGAAGTGCAGGAAATAAAAATTCTGACCTAGATCATTTTACTTATGTCTTCCCTGGTTCTATGAATATATCTTGGGCGTCCTTTTATAATCACATTTCATTAACCAGGCAAGATTAATCAGTGACCAGACAGGACAGTCACTGACTCTTAAGACTTTACAGTTTGAAACAATGTGTACAAATGTATAGAGAGACATGTAGACCATCAGGTCTCCAACCTTTTTGGCACCAGAGACTCATTTTTGGAAGACAATTTTTCCATGGGATGGGTTGGGAGAGCAGGAGTTGGGTGTCAAGGGTGTTGGATATGTGGGGGGATTGGTTTCGGGATGAAACTGTTCCACCTTAGATCATCAGGCATTAATTAGATTCTCATAAGTAGTGTGCAGCCTAGATCCCTCGCATGAGCAGTTTGCAATAGGGTTCACACTCCTTTGAGAATCAAATATGTGGCTGATCTCATGGGAGGTGGAGCTCAGGCAGGTGGTAATGCTCACTTACCGCCACTCACTTCGTGCTGTGTGGCCTGGTTCCTAACAGGCCACAGACCGGTACCTGTCTGCAGCTTGGGATTTGGGAACCCCGGATTGTATACCAGTAAAACAAGGACTGATAGAGCTGCTAATGCCAGTCTCAAATGAGTGAATGAGCAAATACAGAAGTACAGTTTAAGTATACAGAAGTTATCTTGTAGCTCTCTGACGTTTTGATGATTCTACTTTGTATTTTTAAGTTCCAATTTTAAAGAGGTGTGTAATTGAGTGTTAGCTGTGTGATTTGGAGCAAGTCTCTGAGAGATCTCTTTTTTAAAAAATAATCCAAAAGCTAGAATATTGGACCAAATTACCACTATGATTCTTTTCAAAGCTATCTTAATTTACGGCTATTTGAAGTTACTTCAGCCAGTGCTAATGATACCATAGTCGCAGATTTGAACCACTGAGATGCAATTCACTTATTTAAAAACTACTTGATAAGGGTTTGTTGGGAGGATTGCTAGATAAAATATGGGACACATAATTAACTTTGAATTTTACATAAAGAATGAAGATTTTTTAATGTAAGTATGTTTCATATAATATTTGAATATGTAAAAATGTCCAAATATACTTAAAAATTATTTGTTCTCCATTTGAAATTAAAATTTAACTATGTGTTCTTTCAAAATCCAGCATTCTTACGTCTATGTTAGCTTCAATATAGAATCTAGGCTCTGTGGAAGACAAAACAGTGAATCAGTCATAGATCCTTCACTCAGTCTAGAGGGGCAAATGAGAGTCAAATATTAATAATGATATTACAAAGTAAAAAGTGATGAGTTCATGAGAAATATACTAAGAGAGTGCTACAAAGGTTTGCAGGAGGGGGAAATTACTTCCAGCCACAAAAGCAGGAGAAGAACTTGAGCTGGGCTGAGAAAAATCAAGGCTTCTGAATGTGGTGTGAGGAAGGGGTAAGGTCATTTCCAGTAGAGTGAATGGCTTGAGTAAAAGCATGGAGATGGGAAAGCACAGAGGAAGAGAGGACAGCTAGTCATTTGGTTTGACTATGGCTTGATTGGGTAAAGGGAAATTAAAGGAGAAAATATTAGAAAGGGAAGGCAGGGCCATACCAAGGGAGCCAGAGGTAGGAGGGAAGAAGGCTAGAAATCTGAATAAGCAAAAGAATTTGATTTGATGCTTGAAGGTTTCTGATCCAGGGTGACACTGCATACCAGTAGCGACAAGGGAGAGTGTAAAGAATCATCCCAAACAAATCACTTCTGAGAAAAACTTGAGCTATTAGCGTTGTTTTTAACACATAGCTTAAGAAACATATTAGGTGAAAAGGAAATATAGGTAAGTGGGAAAATCGGAAGCTTAGGTATGAAAAGATTCTGGGTTCAAATCCACATTCTTCTTCTGTATGATCTTAAGTTATTTCCTATCTGAAACTCAGTTTCCTTGCAAATACAAAAGACTACAAATGCTGTCATTATGCTTGGAAGTTATAAGTACCACTGTATACCTGCCACATATTGGGAGCTCACTAAATACTAATTGCCACATGAGTTATTATTTACTTATTACTTATTCTCCTCTAGTCTTCAGAGTATCTTATTGTAGCAGGTGAAGATGCTCCCAAGAGATTTAAAAAATGTTTTTCAAAATATTTTTCTTTTTATGAAAAAATCTTTTACTTAAAATAAAAAGCAGCATATCTATCTGAACTAAAAAAAAAAAAAAAAAAAAACGGGAAAAATTAAAAGGCCAATATTTGGAAAATTTGGTCCAAATACTTACTTTAAATTGATTTCTTCAATACTAGAGAAAGCTAGATTTTCTTCCTAATTGAAATATCACATGGTTAAACCAGGAACCCTGGGAAAAGCTGGGGTATCTTTCGATAATTATGAAGTGAAAGCAAGAATTTCTATTTAATTATTTACAGCCTGACCAAATAGTATAGAATTTAGGTCAGCAGGTGAACCAGGGAGTCTCACGGATCCTGTGTACTTAAAGGAATAGCAAAGCACGGAGGCTTATGGCCTGTGAAAGCCAGAGTGAAGGGGAGAATTGAGCAGTAATAGGCTCATTTTTTTTCTTTATAAAGACTCATTCTGGGCCTGGCGTGGTGTCTTATGCCTTTAATCCCAGCACTTTTGGAGGCCAAGGTGGGAGGATCAGTTGAGCTCAGGAGTTTGAGACCAGCCTGGACAACATGGTGAAACCCTATCACTACAAAAAATACAAAACTTAACTGGGTGTGGTGACATGTACCCATAGTTCCAGATACTCAGGAAGCTGAAGTGGGATGACCACTTGAACCCAAGAGGCCTGAGCTGCTGTGAGCTAAGATGGTGCCACTGCACTCCAGCCTCAGTGACTGAGTGAGACCCTGTCTCAAAAAAAAAAAAAAAAAGACTCATTCTGTATAATTGCCCCTGTTTCTGATTTTTTTCCTCTAGAATTCTGATTTTTTCCTCTATCTCAGTTGTGTCTTTGTCCATTAAAACAGGCCACGATGATTGATGATAAATTTGTTCTCTGAGATAGCACCTAGAGGAACAGTTATCCAAAGTGTCCTGTGCCCTGTCAAAAGCTAAAATAACCACCATTGCTGAAATTATGTGTTTATAGATAATGCCTCCCTATTTTGGCATTTTTCTTTCAAAAATGAATTATCACCAGTACCCGCCTTTATTCATATATTTTCTCCTCAACCTCATTGCTGAGTATCTAAAATAGATTTGCAGCTGAAGAACTACTCATTCCCTTGTCATCCCATACCAGGCCTGTAGCCTGCTTTCAAACTTATTCCTATGCACAACACAACATGAGCTGTATCTTAGATTTATTCTCATACTTTGTATTCGGAGTCAATATGCTTGGTAAGTGCACAGCTGTGACACACTAGGATTCCTTCAGGCTTTAAGCAAATGTACGTGATTTTATCAGTCCCAGAAGACTAGCCCTTGAGAGATTTGCTTGGGTAACATTTTTGGCAGTGCTTCTTTCTTTGTTTTTATTAATATTCTGGATTCATGTTTATGAGACTCTCAAATTTATTTCAGATTAGATGAAGGTGACCTTCCCCTTCACCAAGCAGAATCTCCCATGAGACTCGTGAATCCTCTTGAGGCCAATTACAGCTATCACTTGTTAACTATTGGAGTACCTTCAGTCTTAAAAGAGCTGCTAGAAAATTAAGGCTACAACATGAAAGAAGAACAAAATGGTCAGGCATATCACACATTTTTATCAAATGATTTGGTTTAGGACTTGATAACCTGGTTAGTACTTGAGCACTGAAAGATATTTTGAATTTAAAGTAAGATGGAGAAAGTGATGGAAGCTAAATCATAGAGGATAGAAATACGATCAATCATATTCAGAACAGAAACATCTTGGGCTCAATGTCTGGGAACAATGAGAAGATTAGGCTGCTTTAGAAGTTAGGTCTCATTTGTTTTGGTGACCTCCACCTACAAGAGGACACTCTCCCGTCCCAGTGAGACTGAGGCGAGAATCACAAGACCACTGCCCTCTATCTCATCTTTTCTCCAAGCCTTAGACCATCATGGGATTCACTAACATCATTCACACCTCGGGAATGATATATCAGAGTGAGCCCCTCTTTTCTGCTCATCTTTCTGCCTCTCTAGAAAAGAGATAATTTCACTGTTTACCTCAGGAAACATGAAAGTTAATGATAAATGTAAATGATAGATGAAGCAAGCATTGAAAGCCATAAAGTTGAAAGTAGGACCTAATACCCTGTAGTAATGTGTACTCCTTTTTAAAAGAAAACACACGAGTCATTTTAGAAAGGCTAATTTCTGTTACCTTTCCAAAATATTCTCAGAATAATTGCAGAGAAAAATTGTGACAAAACACTGGGGGCACCATTGGTGAAAGAAAACTGTATATTCTTGTCTTTCAGTCAGGAAAGAATAATATCTACTTGATCAAAATGATTTTTTTCCTCAGAAACTGTAGTACTGGCTACTAGAAAACAGAGAATTTAAACTATTATTTCTCAGAATGTTTTATCTCCGTGACCCAAAGATAGTTTCCCTCCATGAGAAAATATCCCAGTGTTTGTTTTCGAATTGTCATCAACACAAAGCAGCAGTACCTTCACGTATAATGTGTTTCCCGCTTTTCAAAGCATTTTCACTTGTTTCTCAGTTGTTTATTACAATAATAAGCCTGTGTTGACATTATTATCTTCATTTCACAAATGAGGCAGCTCAGATTCAGACATTAAGGGACCTTCACAATATACTTAGCTTATGATGGCAGAACGAAGGCAAAACCAAAAGTCCTTGCCAAAGACTACCTCCATTTGTCTTCAATGGACTCCCTCAGTTTTTCATTGTTGCTCTTTTATGGTATGGCTGAAGCCCTCCAAATTTGGAAAAGGCAGGCAAGTACAAGATAGGCACTTAGATTGTCATTCCTCAACTGGCTTCTCCACAGCCTTTTCCTCTCAATATATAAAATACAGCAATAAAGGACAGAAGACTAACATTTTAAACACTGAACTGTTGCTCAAATTTACTCCTCCTGTATAATAGTATAATTTGTTCTTATAAAGTTGTAAAACTGCACTGTGTACTTAAATTGCATGTTTCACACGTCTATACTATTCAGCTCCTTTTCTCATCTCTGCAGTGCCTGCCCCCAACATACTATTGGCTTAACAATTCCCATGAAACAGTGTTTGAATTTAAGAGGCAAGGTTGTGAGAAACACAAATAGCCATCCTCTCATGTATGTGCTTCTATCACAGAAATTTGATTGTTCTCTAAAGGCAAGCATGGATTTTTTTTTTATTTCCAGCAGCTTCAAGGTAATTATCTACTTAACCTGCATAGTAGCAGTTGTTGAGGCTCAGTAAACCTCAAAATGTACCATTTTGGTATGCTAATTATTTCAAACTAAGGGCACTTGCGAAACAGCAAATACAAGAAGGGGCTCTCTCTGAACTCCCTTAAGTGGCTGAAGATAGAGCCTTCAAAAAGTAACACAATTGTCATAGGTATCCTCCCGGGAATCCCATCATTGAAGGAAGATTAACTCACAGGAGACACCACACTCCAGAAAGACTTTGTCACAAGCTATCCATCACCTCTTCTTCCGATGAGATCCTTAGAGACAACTTTTGTTATGTGAGAGATGTTATCTGTATAACAAGACAACCTTTGTTCTCCATGCATTCCCTCCTCTTACCCCCATGCAACTTGTATAGACACCACCCCCCATAAACCACCAACCCCTACTCCTTTCTTTAGCTCAGGATGCTATAAAAAAATCATCTGGCCCCTCTTCAAGTCCTCTACTTTGTGGGACTCCTGTGTGTAATTAAAATAGGTTTTCTTCTACTAACCTGTCTACTGTCAGTTTATTTCATAGATTCAATTATTGAACCTTCAGAGGATAGAAAATTTTCTCTCCCCTACACAATTATGAGTAATTTGGAATTTTACTTGTTGTTTTATATCATTAGTTATCTTTATTTGTATACATGCATATGTCCTATCACTCCAAATGAAGTGATATGCACATATATATATAAAATACATATTTCATATTTCTATGTCCTGTTTTCCCTCCATCCCTTGCATTTTGCCTTGTGTGTTGTTAGTGTTCAAATAAATATTTGTTATATCAAACAAGGAAATTAAAGAATGAAAAGTCCTACAAACCTATCAATAGTAAACAATAGTGGCTGTACTTTTCTTTCAGAGAAACAAGTCAACAGTTTTCAAACAAAACTAGTCTTGGAGATATTCCCTAATGACTTGGCAGTCAACAATTCCCAGCTCAAAAAATTTAAAAAGATAATACATTACCTTTATTGTTACGAATGTCTTCAAAAATAATTTGTTTATTATAAATTTACTTATGATTTAATTGTTTTGTGAAACTATTGGGAATATATTTCATTTTGTTTCTTGTTCTTGTAGAGAAGAAAACTAATTTTCTCTCTACTCTGTAGTTCTTAACTGAAATTCCTTGTAACAAAAGACAGATTAACAAGTAGAAGTTTATTAAAATGTATACTTAGTGTTACATGTTACATGGGAGAAGATCCAGAGAAATGAGTACAACTGTGGAGCAAATCTCAAAGAAAGTTTAAACTTTAGGATAAATGCCATTGTTTTTTGAAACAAGAAAGAAGGATGTAGGGAAAGACCCAGCTAAGAGGAGATGGCTAGGAAAAGTATCTTAAACAAAGGTAATGGGGGAATCCTAATTAGGAAAAGGGAGTCAGGCTGGTGGGACAAAGGGAAACCAAAAAGAAAAAGCAGATAAGGTATAAGTCTACCTTTCTTCATGGTCCAGAAAACATAGCTCTCCTACACAAATAACTCACAGTCTTCGTGTGTCCAGCTATCACCAGACTCTTTACTGATCAAAAAATGCAAGTTAGCTCACTGAAACCTTGACGCATTATCTGTATTGCACAAAGCCCTCTTCAGCACCACACAGCACAAGCACCATGCTATAAAATCACCAACAAGCCTTTGTCTCTTTGTAGTCAGCTCCTCTCTTGCTGATTTGCCTGTGGCTTTCTTAGGATGCATTTTCCTACTTTCTCTAATAAATCTGCCTTTCTTTACCTCCAACTGTCTTGGTAAATTATTTTAACCACCCATCTGACACTGGCCCCAGATAGTCACCATCTGCAACAGATAAGGATGATTATGCAAATTTAAGTCAATACCTTTTCCATTTTGTTTAAGAGTCATTAGTGATTTAGTGTCCTTTTCTTCCTGATGCAGGGAGAAAGACTCTTACAAATAAAGATTCCTTTTACAGATGTAAATTTCTCTCTCTAAAAAAGGAACGTTTTAGGGCCAATCCTGTGTCTGGGGTTTCTCAAAATAACTCATTCAAAATAATATGTCAAAGATTTAGGTTGGCATATTCTGTTCTTCTACAGTCATATTTTGGGGTCGTGTACCTTGAGCACTGCCATATTCCTGTTTAAAACTTTCCCAAGAAGTTTCACAATCCAGAAACTGAATTGGTAGATTATCCCATGACCTAGGGCTTTTTAATGAAAACAAAAGGAAAAGGTTAATAGTTAGAATAAACTATAACCTAGTTTTTTAGTTTGGAGTGCAGACAGTCAAGAAGGTTTCTAAATGTTTGCCTTAAAGCATCTTTTGTAGTTTGAATACCTCCAGTGATAGCTGAGTGGTCCACAGCAACAAGCATGAAGGTTGTCCATACATGAGCTGTTATGATGATTTATCTGCAGTTTATATCCAGTAGTCCCGTTTTAGCTCACAGGGCTTTAGCAAAGGGGCAGTCTTTATTTTTAGGGATTCCATGTCAGAAAGGTGGAAGAAAATTTGAAATGTTAGTTTTAAGAGGTTTGCAAAGTCTTAGCCAAATGTTAGAAGAATTCAGGGTCAGTTAAAGTTTACAGGTAGATAGCAAAACCTCAAAGACAATAAACAGGAGTAGAGTCTAATAACAGGTGTACTATAGTTTTCTATTGGAACATAACTTTTCTCTCTACAGCCACCCCTACTTCTGCCTAAGATAGTTGCAGTAAGAATAATTAGTTTACAAAATAAGTCTACTGTCATCATGTCCTGATTATTTACATAAGTAAGAGTAGTGATTAACCATAAAGGCTCTTTTTAAGTTGGCTTCACTGGAACTTTAATAAGAAATATCAGATTGGACTTTTTAAAGCATCATAAGGCTAAGATGCCAACCTAAGAACTTGCCATCAGATACTGTAGCAGGATAAATTTTTTTCCTCTCACTCCTTTTTCTGTACTCTGCCCATTTCTGTGAAAACAGAGAGTTGATTGAAAAAAAAAAAGATTGATACTTAGCATAATAACAGGCAGTCAATATTAGCAAGAGTAAGGGATTTTGGTCTTATAAATACCATGTTTTGAAGAAATTAAGGCTTCAAAGCCTCACTTGAAGATTCACAATATCAATCTGATGTCACCCATCAAACTGAAGCCAAGATATTTGCTTAAAACCTTGATGCCTTTGAAGATTCCACTTCAGGATGGATTCAAGTACTTGGCATTGGGTGTGGGGATAAACAGATGGTAGAAAAAGCATAAAGAATCTTGGAAAGAGAGAGGAAGACCATAGGGAGAGAGAACAATTTGCATGTACTCATCTGGGAACCAATATTGTGTAGTGGTTAATGTCAGCTTCTCTGGAATCAGATGGCCAAGGTTAAAATCAGCTACCTTGTTAAATGAGGAATATAAGAGTCATAACATCAAATAATTATTTTAAGGGTATAAACTTTCCCAAGAAGTTTCACAATCCAGAAACTGAGTTGGTGGATTATCCCATGACCTAGGCCATTTTTATGAAAACAAAAGGAAAAGGTTAATAGTTAGAATAAATTATAACCTAGTTTTTTAGTTTGGAGGGGAGCCAGTCAAGAAGGTTTCTAAATGTTTGCCTTAAAGCATCTTTTTCAGTTTGAATTCCTCCACTGCTAATAAAGATTTATTTTATTAGCAGTGTGAGAACAGACTAATACAGTTAATTGGTATTGGTAGACTGGAGTGCTCCTATAAAGATACCCGAGAATGTGGAAGTGACTTTGGAACTAGGTAAAATGCAGAGATTGGAGGAGTTTGGAGGGCTCAGAAGAAGATAGGAAAATGTGGCAAAGTTTGGAACTTCCTAAAGCCTTGTTGAATCACTTTGACCAAAACGCTAATAGTGATATGGACAGTAAAGTCCAGGCTGAGGTGGTCTCAGATAAAAATTAGGAACTTATTGGGAGCTGGAGCAAAGGTGACTCTTGCTATGCTTTAGCAGAGTCTGGCAGCGTTTTGCCCCTGCCCTAGAGATCTGTGGAACTTTGAACTTGAAAGAGATGATTTAGGATATCTGGAGGAAGAAATTTCTAAGCAGCAAAGCATTCAAGAGGTGACCTGTTTTTTTCTGAAAGTGTGCAGTTATATGTGCTCACAAAGAGATGGTTTGAAATTAGAACTTATGTTTAAAAAGGAAGCAGAGAGCATAAAGGTTTGGAAAATGTGCAGCCTGACCGTGCAATAGAAAAGAAAACCCCATTTTCTGGGGAGAAATTCAAGCCTGTTATAGAAATTTGCATAGGTAATCAGGAGCCAAATGTTAATAGCCAAGACAAATGGGAAAATGTCTCCAGGGCATGTCAGAGATCTTCATGGAAGCCCCTCCCATCACAGACCCAGAAGTCTAAGAGAGAAAAATGGTTTCGTGGGCCAGGCCCAGAGCCCTGCTGCTCTGTGCAGTCTCAGGACTTGGTGCCCTGCATCCCTGCTGCTCCAGCTCCAGTCATGACTAAAATGGGCCAAGGTACAGTTTGGGCCATGTTTCAAGGGTGCAAGCCCCAAACTTTGGCAGCTCCCATGTGGTGTTGGGCCTGTGGGTACACAGAAGACAAAAGCTGAGCTTTGGGAGCCTCTGCCTAGATTTCAAAGGATGTATGGAAACACCTGGATGTCCTGGCAGAAGTCTGCTGCAGGGGCAGAGCCCTCATGGAGAACCTCTTCTAGGGCAATGCAGAAAGGAAATGGGGGGTTGGAGTCCCCACACAGAGTCCCCACTGGGGCACTGCCTAGTGGAGCTGTGAGAAGAAGGCCACCATCCTCCAGCCCCCAGAATGGTAGATCCACTGACGTCTTGCCCCGTACACCTGAAAAAGCCACAGGCACTCAATGCCAGCCCATGAAAGCAGCTGTGGGGGCTATACCCTGCAGAGCCACAGAGGCAGAGCTGCCCAAGGCCTTGGGAGACCACTCCTTGTATCACTGTGCCCTGGATGTGAGACATGGAGCCTAAGGAGATTATTTTGGAGCTTTAAGCTTTAAGGAGTGCCCTGCCAGGTTTCAGACTTGAAAACAAAGTGCCTGTGGCCCCTTTGTATTGGCCAGTTTTACCCATTTGGAACAGAAACATTTACCCAATGTCTGTACCTCCATTGTATCTTGGAAGTAACTAATTTGTTTTTGATTTTACAGGCTCATAGTTGGAAGGGACTTCCCTTATCTCTGATGAGACTTTGGACTTCGACTTTTGGCTTAATGCTGGAATGAGTTAAGACTTTGGGAAGGCATAAATGTGTTTTGAAATGTGAAAAGAATATGAGATTTGGGAGGAGCCAGGGGCAGAATGATATGGTTTGTCTCTGTGTCCCCACCCAAATCTCATCTCGAATTGTAATTCAAATTGTAATCCCTAAGCGTCAAGGAAGGGACCTGGTGGGAGGTTACTGGATCATGGGGACAGTTTCCCCTTTGCTGTTATCATGATAGTGAGTTCTCACAAGATCTGATAGTTTGAAAGTGTGGCACTTCCTCCCCTTGCTCTTTCTCCTGCCACTATGTCAGATGTGCCTTGCTTCTCCTTCACCTTCTGGAATGACTGTAAGTTTCCTGAGAGCTTCCCAGTCATGTGGAACTGTGAGTCAATTAAGCCTCTTTTATTTATAAATTACCCAGTCTTAGGTAGTTTTTTATAGCAGTGTGAAAATGAACAAATACACCTTGCTTACACCACATACAAAACTTAACTTGAGATGGATTAAAGACTTAAATGTAAAACTCCAAACTATAAAAACCGTAGAAGACAACCCAGGCAATACCATTTAGGACATAGACATGGCAAAGATTTCTTGATGAAGACACCAAAAGCAATTACAACAAAGCAAAAATTGACAAATGGGATCTAATTAAACTAAAGAGCTTCTGCACAGCAAAGGAAACTATCAACAGAGTAAACAGACAACCTACAGAATGGGAGAAAATTTTTGCAATCTATCCGTTTGACAAAGGTCTAATATCCAGCATCCATAAAGAACTTAAACAAATTTACCAGAAAACTAAAAAACCCCATTAAAAAGTGGGCAAAGGACATGAACAAAAACATCTCAAAAGAAGACATACATGCAGCCGACAAACATATGAAGAAAAGCTCAAGACCACTGATGATTAGAGAAATGACAATCAAAAGCACATTGAGATACCATCTCATACCAGTCAAAATGGCTATTACTAAAAAGCCAAAAAACAACAGATGCTGGTGAGACTGTGGAGAAAAACAAATACTTTTACATTGCTGTTGGGAGTGTAAATTAGTTCAACCATTGTAGAAAACAGTGTGGTGACTTTTTAAAGACCTAGAGGCATAAATACCATTTGACCCAGCAATCCTATTACTGGTATATACCCAAAGGAATATAAATCATTCTATTATAAAGACACATGCATGTGTGTGTTCATTGCATCACTATTCACAATAACAAAAACATGGAATCAACCTAAATGCCCATCAATGATAGACTGGATAAAGAAAATGTGGTACATATACACCATGGAATACTATGCAGCCATGAAAAGGAATGAGATCATGTCTTTTGCAGGGACATGGATGGAGTTGGAGGCCATTATTCTTAGCAAACTAATGCAAGAACAGAAAACCAAATACCGCATGTTCTCACTTATAAGTGGGAGCTAAATGATGAGAACACATGGATATATATTGGAGAACAATACACACTGGGGCCTGTCAGAGGGTGGGGGGTAGAAGAGAGAGAAGAAAAGGTAGAATAGCTAATGGATGCTTGGCTTAATACCTGGGTGATGGGATGATCTGTGCAGCAAACCACCATGGCACATGTTTACCTGTGTAACAAGGCTGCACATCCTTCATATGTACCCCTGAACTTAAAATTTAAAAAAAAAACATTTATATTTGGGCTTGAAAAGTAATTATATTGGCACATCTATGCCTTTTATCCCAACGAGTTCTTCCTGCCCACTGCACAAACAAAATCAGTTGCCACAAAGATCATGTCATTGCAGTGAAGAAAAATTTAATTAACACAAGGCTGGCCACACCACTCAGGAAATGGAGTTATTACTCAAATCAATCTCCTCAAAGACTTGGAGAGTTTTTCAAAGACAGCTTGGTGAGCAAGTGGCTAGGCTATGGGGAGTGCTGATTGGTTGGGTCAGATATGAAATCATAGGGAGTCTAAGCTGGCCTCTTTCACTGAGCCACTTCTGGGTGGGGCCACAGGAGTGGTTGGTGCATGCAGATGGAGCTATCGGTTGTCAAACATGCAAAAAACCTGAAATGCTATCTCAAAACGCCAATCTTAGATTCTACAATAGTGATGTTACCTGCTGAAGTAATTGGGGAAGTTGCATATCTTCTGACCTCTAGAATCATGGCCGGCTATCATTTATATCTACACATTAGCAGAATTCTGGCTCCTCTATCCTCCTAGCCTGGTGGGCTGTCATTAACTTCACAAAGGTGGTTGAGTTTGGGGTAAGTACTATTACCACTTAAACTATAAACTAAATGGCTCCCAAAGTTAGCTTGCCATAAACCCAGGAATACTTGAGGGCAGCTTGAAGGGTAAAGGCATGATGGGGTTGGCTAGATTAGATCCCCCCCACCCCCTGCCATAATTTTCTCACTTATAATTTTTGTAAAGGCAAAAATTCATAACACATTAAATAAAATAAGGAAGCTTCATTAGAGATTTTACGTGAAGTAGCATAGAGTTTTTATGATTCTACAGAGAACCTTTTTTTTTTTTAATAAATGGGCTTATTTATCTTTCTTAGAATGGATGCCCTGAAATGATGAAACTATCTGCAGTACTGAGGATTCACATGATATAAACAAAATCTTTTGATTCAGTTAATTAAACCAGTAAAGTCTGTGTAGTAGGAGAACAGTTTGACTGAACTGTTCTGTTATTTTAAATTATTAAACTCCTGTGGTTGGCATTTACACATAATGTTGGCCTTTTTCTCTCTAATGCTAAATCCAAAGAATTTACTTCAAATAATATTTCTTATTATAACCACCAAGTGTAGGATTGTGTTATAAATAAAATACTTTAGATTGGTTGATCTCATATAATATCAAATGTATCCTCTATTTAGTGATGATATGAAAAAGGAATCAAGAGAAGCACGTTTTCTGATATTTGAAATCTGATCTTTTTTCTTCTAACTATGGAAGCCCTAAAGTGTGAGATCTTTGAAATATTCATTTTTTTTTTTGGTATGAGCTGTAGGTGTCTTCTGGACAAGATACCTAAATATAGACTGGTTGCCATGAGAGAGAAAATGTGATATTAGTGTGGGGTTTATTATAAGAGAATAAATAAACCCCTGCTGGCAACAAATAAAGGCATAATTAGATTATTCTAAAGAAACTTCTCTATAAATACACTGAGATGGCTTAGTAAACAATGAAGAAATGTTATGCAATAGTTTTGGCAAGAATTATACAGAAAGCAACAATGGTCAGATATTGTTTGTAAGATTAAATATTGAAGAGGTGTCATTTGTGTGGGGTAATACCCAAGGTTTGTTGCCTCACACCAAGGAAATCGAGGACGTGGACACAAACAAGGAGCGAGTTTAAGAGCAGAGGTTTAATAGGCGAAAGAAAAGAGAATAGCTCTCTCTCCTGCAGTGAGAGAGGGGCTCCCAGGTGTGTCTTCCGCTTTGTGGTGAAATGCATGGGGTTTTATAGAGGAGCCTGAGGAGGTGGTGTCTGATTTACACAGGGCATGAGAGATTGGTAAGACCAGGTGTGCTGCTTGCATAGCATAGAAAGAAGCTGGCCATCCCACCCTAATCTTTTATTATAAAGATAGGGGTCTCCTGTTGCCTGCTTTTTTACTGCACATGTGACAACAAAGAAAAGGGAAGAGGGAACCTCCCTGTTGAATATAACTGGCTTCTAGGTATCCCTTTTCTATTGGCATAGCTACCAGCATTTACCTATGCAAGCTTTCAGCTTGCTTACCTATGCTTGCAGCTTGATTTTTCAGGCTGCTTTTTGTTAGAAAAGAAATTATTTGGGGGCTGCTTTTTATAAAATGGAAGCCTTACCGAGGGCTCTCTTACCCTCACTATCTGCCTAAATAATTTCTAGCTCCTGTATCAATATGAAATGGCGTATAGTTGCACTGAGCTAGAAGATAATGAAATTATATAATCAGAATTTTATAATATCAGGAAGAGACCCAAAAGATAAATTAACCCAAACATAGCATTTTAAACTATAAAATATAAGATTCAGGAAGATTGACTTTTTCAAAGTCAGATTAGTTTGGGTCATAGTCAATATCACAATTCAGTTTAACGGAACAGAAATATATTGAGCACTTACTATGTGACGGGTTCTTAGAAATTCAGGGAACAAAGATATTTAAAAAGGTGAATCCTACCTTTGATCTTACTGTCTCATTAGAGAGCCATTCATTTCATGTGTTCTCTAGATTTGAAAACTTAGTATGGTATTATAGTACAATGATAGAGTATACAAAGTATCTGATTTTCTATTTCTGAAAATCCTTTCTGGAGGAGATGGCACATGAGTTGGACACACCAAGAAAGGTAGGAAGGGCATTTCAGAGAAAGATAACTGCAGGAGCAAAGGTGTAGGGGTATTGTGTATATATGAACAAACAAGCAGAAAAGGGTGGAGGCAGGAAGTGGCAAGAGCTTTGTTAGTTAGGAACTAAGTCTTATAGGGCAACATTGACAGGCACTTGGGTTTTATTCTGTAGAACAGTAGTATATGACATTCAAAGGATTTCAAAACTGAGAATATAAATGTGAATTTATTTGATATTCTGGTTGCAATATGGAGAAAAGGTGACTGCTTAGGAAGTAACTAGAGTAGCCCACGAAAGAGGTGATGAGGACATGATCTAGAACAGTGGTCATACTGGAATATACCAACATAAAAATGCCAAGAAGGGGAAGATTCAAGAAAGATGAGAATTGTCAGAGGAGTCTATTATTACTTTTAGGTTTCTAATTGAGTATAGATGGTGTTGCCTAAGTATTGGAGCAAAACAGATTTGCATTTGTAATAAAACAATAAATTCTATTTGAACGCAGTGAGTTTGAGGTGCTGTGTGGCATCCAAGTTGATATGTGCGGAAGGGCATATGAGGCTAAAGTTCATGATAGAGTCAGACTAGGGTGATATGTGTTGGGAATCAGCAACTTAGTTGAAATGATGAGGGTGAATGGTGAATGAGATCACTAAAAGGTTATATAAATAATGAAGACTATTGGCCCTGCTAAAAGCCTGTAAAACATACACAAACACATACTTATTGAGAAGTGATCAGAGAGGAAGAAAAGAATAAATAGAGCATTTGTATATATGCTGAAGGAGAGAATTGAATTTCAAGAAGTGAGTGGTTAACATCAAATGCTTCGGAGAGGTCCAAAAAGATTTTGAAAATCATAGTTGGATTTGATCATAGGGGGTGTTTGGTAATCTTTGCAGAACCGTGTGCTGCACATCATGTTGCACAGTGGAACAATAGATGACTGAAAGTGACTCCCAATCCAGAGCTCTTTCCAGTATACCACATTGTCAAAACTTTGTCTTAAACTCTGCTCTCTACTGTCTCCGAACTACCTGAAGTCCATTTGCAGATTATTATGTCTTTTTGTTTAAATACAATAGAGAATTATTGAATGTAACTTCAGAGCTTTATGTTCAGTACTTTTTTGGATCTAAATTTGTAGGTTCTACGGTATCCATTACCTAAAAAAAAAAAAGTGAAAAGTACCAGGGTCAAGAAAGGCCTTATAAAAACTGTCGTGTGCTTTTAAATTTATCTAATTTCTAGAAAAAAATTAATATGTTTTCTGGTTGTATGTTTTACAATATGCTCAACTATCAAGATTATTAGAAATATTAAAAATCAGTTTTGGGACCTACAAGTTACAATGACAGACTAAAGGCCTCCCTTCAGGGAATGCAGTGCAAATTACAACTAAATTGTAGCATAACTGAAGAAAAGTCTATAAGGAAACCTTAAAATATGGGCCGGGCATGGTGGCTCACACTTGTAATCCCAGCACTTTGGGAGGCCGAGGCGGGCCCATCACGAAGTCAGGAGATCGAGACCACGGTGAAACCCCGTCTCTTCTAAAAAAATACAAAAAATTAGCCGGGCGTGGTGGCAGGCGCCTTTAGTCCCAGCTACTCGGAAAGGCTGAGGCAGGAGAATGGAGTGAACCTGGGAGGCGGAGCTTGCAGTGAGCCGAGATTGCGCCACTGCACTCCAGCCTGGGCGACAGAGTGAGACTCCGTCTCAAAAAAAAAAAAAAAATATATATATATATATAAAGGCAATCCACTCAATGCTGGAACATTAGGACAAATTAATGAGAAAGCTGTGGTGAAATGTAATAAAGTTCATGCAAAGTGGCTGCCCAAATATGACACCACCAGCAGAATTACCCAAAGATGTAAATAGGTTGAATGACTATTCTGTTAATTTAGGTAGTATTGGAGGAGTCATATTAAAGAGAAACATAATGTCTTACCCATCCAGAAAGCATATGGAAGAAATTTGGCAGGTGGACCTTTGGCCCAAAAGGACTAATAAGTTTATCTCAGAAACTTCATGCTTTTAGCCACCAGTTGTAACATACGATCCAATGGCATGGGCCAAACAAGTCCATTCCACAGGCTGAGAGTGGATAACCATTATTTTGGACATCTGCCAGTGTATACATTTACTTAGGAAATGAATGGCATGGTCCTAAAAGCTCATGGTGATTCTTTAATGAACCAGTGAGAGCCAGGAGTGTGAGTGCATGAAGGAGCATGAGTAGCAGGGGTGGGGGAATAGGTGAAGGCCTGGGAGTATCTCCATAAAGCCCAGTTTCCAGATAAAGGCTATAAGGAGAGTAAGGCTCAAAGGGGAACTGTTCTGCTATTTTCTTTGTCCTAGCATTCTACATAAAGAAACTGTCTAGTGTTGAGGCAAAGTAAAGGTAAGAAGGGAAACACAAACAATTTTGCAGTTGTTGACCAAAAATCGGAAAATTTCTCCATAGGAAAACTTTGGCATACATAGTTTCAGTATGAACAATATTACTAATTTTTTACTTATTGCACAGGAAATAAATGAAAACTGAGCGATATGTTCCAAGAGCAGAGGAACAATTAAGATCTTGTGAAAAAGTGTTCTGAAATAGTACCTAAATTTAAGCTTTTATCTTCCCCAGATTGACCCCACTTCACACACTTTGCTTTCACAAAATATATTTCCTGTTCAAAGATAAGCTATAAACAGCACAGGGAATATGTATAATTACTCTGAAGAAAGGAATGAAAGTAAAGGATAGAATAACATTATCCCCTCTCAAAGGAACAAAAACTTAAAATTTTTTTTTCTAAATGTTCCAAAGAATTTGCATATGGTACTGCAAATATGAGCTAAAAATAAGAAGTTAAAGACAATGAGTATTGAGCTAGCAGAGATTACAGAAAAAATGGAATATAAAAATAAAACATTACCAAAAAGAAAGTCAGGGAAGAAGCATCAGAAAGTATCCAAATTATTTTTGAAAATATGATCATTGATAAAAAGAGTGTGCTTGATAAAATACCATAAAACAAAACAAGAAACAATAAAAGGAAAATGAGATTAGGGAGATAATCATTTTATAAAATAGACTAATGGCATCAAATATAAATAATGAGAAAAAGATAAAACAGGAAAAAATAATGACTTTACATATACATGTATACTGTATATTATATGTGCATAAATTAATTTACATATGTAATTACATGATATATACATATATGTGTATGGTCATCCTCAGTTTCTGTGGGAGATTGATTCCAGGACTTTCCCTACTCCCCACTCCCCACTCCCCGAGGATACTAAAATCTACTAATGCTCAAGTCCCTCATGTAAAATGGCAGTATTTACACATAACCTATGCACATCTTCTTATATATTTTAAATCACCTCTAAATTACTTATAACACCTAATGCAATGTAAATGCTGTCTAAATAATTGTTGTACTGGTTTTTTATTTGCATTATTTTGTCATTGTTTTATTGGTTTTTTTTTTTTCAAATATTTTTGATTCATGGTTGGTTGAATCCCCAGATGCGGAACACATGGATACGGAGGACTGACTGTATATCTATATATAGTGGTGTGTGTGTGTGTGCATAAATACTTGTATGAGTCTGTTCTCACACTACTATAAAGACATACCTGAGACTGGGTAATTTATTAAGAAAAGAGATATAATCGGCTCATGGTTCTATGGGCTGTACAGGATTCTGCTTCTGGGGAGGCGTTGGGAAACTTACCCATGGCAAAGACAAAGTGGAAGCAGGCACAGTCTTCATACAGCCTGAGCAGGAGAGACAAAGAGAGAGAAGGGGAAGGTGCTAAAAAGTTTCAAACAACCAGATTCCTTGAGAACTCTATCAAGAGAACAGCAAGGGTTAAGTTTGCTCCCCTGATTCAATCACCTCCCACCAGGCCCCTCCTCCAACACTGGGAATTGAAATTCCACATGAGATTTGTGTGGGGACACAGAGCTGAACCATGTTTTTATATATATATATATGTGTGTATATATATATATATTTGTTGTTGTTGTTGTTTGTTTTGGTTTTTGTTTTTGTTTTGAGACAGAGTCTTGCCCTGTTACCCAGACTGGAATGCAATGGTGCAATCTCCGCTCACTGCAACCTCCACCTCCAGGGTTCAAATAATGCCTCAGCCTCCCAAGTAGCTGGGATTACAGGTGCCTGCCACCATGCCCAGCTTTTTAGTAGAGAACGGGGTTTCACCATGTTGGCCAGTCTGGTTTCGAACTCCTGACCTCAAGTGATCCACCTGTCTTGGCCTCCCAAAGTGCCGGGATTACAGGCATGAGCCACTGTGTCCAGCCCATATCAGTACTTCAAAGGGGATTGTCCTTGGGAACTTGTCAAAGGAAAAGTTAATACAGAATAATTTACTGATATGGTTTGGCGGTGACCCCAGCCAAATCTCATCTTGAATTGTATTTCTCATAATTCCCATGTGTTGTGGGAGGGACCCAGTGGGAGATGATTGAATTATGAGGGCCGTTTCCCCCATACTGTTCTCATGGTAGTGAGTAAGTCTCATGAGATCTGGTGGTTTTATAAGGCGTTTCCCCTTTCACTTGGCTCTCATTCTTTATTGCCTGCTACCATGATTGTGAGGCCTCCCCAGACACGTGGAACTGTGAGTCCATTAAACCTCTTTTTCTTTATAAATTACCCAGTCTTGGATATGTCTTTATCGGCAGCATAAAAACGGACTAATACATTTACCATGTGACATATCCTAGTGAAATAACTTGAACTTGAAAGAAATAATGAAACAGAGAGGGGAAGAGGGGGAGGGAGGGGAGGAGAGAGGGAGGGACAAAGAGAGGGAGCTGGAGAGGGTAAGAGGGAAGGAAAGAGGGAGGACAGATCCTATTGGAGATACATGACGTCTTGCCCATCCAGAAGACATAGATTACCTGCACAGCAGAAACGAAAGTTACCTACAAAGCAAAAAGCATAGGGTTGGCCCCAGGATTCTCTAAAGCTCTATTCATTATGAGAACATAGTAGCAGTCCATAAAGGGTCTGAGAGAAAGAAAC
Source organism: Hylobates moloch (assembly GCF_009828535.3). Lineage (NCBI taxonomy): Eukaryota > Metazoa > Chordata > Mammalia > Primates > Hylobatidae > Hylobates > Hylobates moloch. Next base: position 70,338,831 of record NW_026652283.1, read on the forward strand.
CAAGACTTAAGAATTTTATATGCATTCATGAATTTTATATCCCGGTAATCTTAGTGAAAAAGATATGCTCACAGTAAGAAGAAAAAGACATTTAAATAGTGTCTGCACTGTGAAACTGAAACAACAAACATTTAAAATGCACATCTAAATAAGTGAGCAGTATCTCAGGACTTAGAGTAGGTGACACTGTAGCCATGAGCATTACTAGATAGCTATGAAAAAGAATCAAATAGAGACTTTATGAATGAGGCATATAGTTGCTGAATGATAACAAGAGATGAGCTAACAAATCTAATGGGCACAGTTGGCGAATAAACCGGTAAGTGAAATGTTGGGCCAAGGATTTCACTTATTATGCAACAACGAGAGTTATAGGCCAGATTCTCTTAAAACAGGAATTCAAGCTACTATTTAATCATAAAGAAAAAGATCCGAAATACATCGTGACATTTTTTAAGCCCATTGTGGAATGCTGTGTTAATTTTTTATTGCTACATAACAAGTGACCATAAACAGCAATTTAAATAACACATGTTTATGATCTCATAGTTTCTGTTGGTCAGGAGTCTGGATATGGCTTAGCTGAATTTTCTGTTTAGGGTCTCAAAGACTGCACTCAAGATGTTGGCCAGGCTGCTTTCTCATCTGAAAGCTTGCCTGGAAAAAGAATACCTCCAAATACACTCATTATTGACAGAGTTTCATCTCCTTGCAGTTATGGAACACAGGGCTTTGGCTTCTTATTAGCTCTTAGCTGGAGGCTGCCCTCAGCTCCTAAAGGCTGTCTTCAGTTCCTTGCAACGCTGAGCTTTCACAACATGGCAGCTTAATTCATCAAGCCTCTAGATGAATTAGGGGAGTCAAGGAGAGTCTCTAGAGTGAGCCTGCTGGAAGATCAATTCTTAAATAATGTAATTATGAGAATGACATCCCATCACCATTGCCATATCTTATTGTTTAGAAGCAAGTCACTGGATTTTATATACACTCACGGAGTGGAAATTTCTTGGAGGTATGAAATCAGGATACAGGAATGATAGGGGAGATACCTTAGAGGCTGCCCATCACAGAATATGTACCATTATCATAATCATAAGTAAAGAGATAATTATTATTCCATTTTAGGTGACACATAATTGTACATAGTCATGGGCTGCAGAATGATATTTTGATACATGTTTACAACGTGTAATGATCAAATCAGGATAATTAGTATATTTATCACCTTGAACATTTATCATTTCTTTGTGTTGTGAACATTCAAACATTGAAATCCTGTCTTCTAGGATTTTGAACATATACACTAAAGTATAGTTAATCATATTCTCCCTACAGTGTTACAGAACACTAAAACTTATTCCTCTCATTTAGCTATAACTTTGTAGCCATTAACCAACCTCCCCCTTTCCTTTCCCCCCATTATCCTTCCCAGGATCTAATAACCACACTTCTATTATCTAGTTCTATGAGATCATTTTTTTAATTGCCACATATGAGTGAAAATATGTGGCATTTGTCTTTCTGTGCCTGGCTTATTTCATTTAACATAATGTACTCCAGTCTCATCCATGTTGCCATGAATGACAGGATGTCATTTTTTATGGCTGAATAATATTCCATTATGTATATATACTGCATTTTCTTTATCAGTTCATCTGTAGATGGTCATTTAGATTGGTTCCATATCTTGTCTATTGTGAATAGTGCTGCAATAAACATGGGGGTGCAGGTATCTCTTTGATATACTAATTTCCTTTCCTTTGGATATGTACCCAGTAGTCTAGTAAGTAGGATTCTTAGAAAATATAATAGTTCAATTTTTGTTTATTTATCTGTTTATTTATTTAGAGACAGGAGGGTCACATTCTGTCCCCCAGGCTAGAGTGCGGTGGCACCATCATAACTCACTGCAGCTTTGAACTCCTGGGCTCAGGTGATTTTCCCACCTCAGACTCCTGAGTAGCTGAGACTGCAGGCAAGTGCAAACATGCCTGGCTAATTTTTTTTTTTTTTTTTTTTTTTTTGTCACCCAGGCTGGAGTGCAGTGGCGCAATCTCGGCTCACTGCAAGCTCCGCCTCCCGGGTTCACGCCATTCTCCTGCCTCAGCCTCTCCAAGTAGCTGGGACTACAGGCGCCCGCCACCACGCCCGGCTAATTTTTTTGTATTTTTAGTAGAGACGGGGTTTCACTGTGGTCTTGATCTCCTGACCTCGTGATCCGCCCGCCTCGGCCTCCCAAAGTGCTGGGATTACAAGCGTGAGCCACCGCGCCCGGCCATGCCTGGCTAATGTTTAAAAAATGTTTTTGTAGAGACAGGATCTCACTTAGCCTATGCTTGTCTTGAACTTCTGGCTTCAACCAATCCTCCTGCCTCAGCCTCCTAAAGTGCTGGGATTACAGTCATGAGCCACCACATCTGGCATATTTTTGTTTTTTGATGATAGTTATCCTAACTGGGGGGAGATGATATCTCATTGTGGTTTTAATTTCCTGATGATTAGTAATGTTGAACATTTTAAAATATACTTGTTGATTATTTATATGTCTTCTTTTGAGAAATGTTTATTCAAATCTTTTTCTATTTTAAAATCAGATTTTTGTTTGTTTGCTGTTGAGTTGAGTTGTTCGTATATTCTGGATATTGATAGTCGCTTGTCAAATGAATAGTTTGCAAATATTTTCTCCCATTCTACAAGTTGTGTCTTCATGCCATAGATTGCTTTCTTTGCTGTACAGAGCTTTTTAGTGTGATATAGTCCTATATGTCTATTTTTGTTTTGTGTGTGTGTGTGTGTGTGTGTGTGTGTATGCATGCACTTCTGAAGTCTCACCCATAATATCTTTGCCGACAACAATATTCTAAAGCATTTTCCTTTTGTTTTCTTCTAGTAGTTTTATAGTTTCAGGTCTTTAATTCTTTAATTCACTCTGAGTTGATTTTTGTATATGGTTAGAAATAGGGGTCTAGTTTCTTTCTTATCCATGTGGATATCCAGCTTTCCCAGCATGATTTATTGAAGACACTGTCCTTTTCCCAATGTATGTTAATGATACCTTTGTCCAAAATAAGTTGACTGTACAAACATAGATTTATTTGGGGGTTCTCCATGCTGTTCCATTAGTCAATGTATCTGTTTTTATACTAATGCCATAATCTTTTGGTTACTATAGGTCTTGATATGGTTTGGATGTGTGCCCCCTTCAAATCTCATGTTGAAACATGATCCCCAATGTTGGAGGTGGGATCTAGTGGGAGGTGTTGACTCATGGGGATGGATCCCTCATGAATGGCTTAGTGCCATCCCTTTTGTGATGGGTGAGTTCTTGCATTAGTTTACATGAGAGCAGGTTATTTAAAGGAGCCTGGCTGACCCCCTCCTCCTCTTTTCTCTTGCTCCTGCTCTTGCTATGTGATATGCAGATCCTTGTTTGCCTTGTACCATGCTTGTAAGCTTCCTGAGGCTCCTACCAGAAGCAGATGCTAGCATCATGTTTCCTGTACAGCCTGCAGAACCATGAGCCAAAATAAACCTTTTTTTCTTTATAAATTACCCAGTGTATTAGTCCATTTTCATGCTGCTGATAAAGACATACCTGAGACTGGGCAATTTACAAAAGAAAGAGGTTTATTGGACTTACAGTTCCATATGGCTGGGGAGGCCTCACAATCATGTTGGAAGGCAAGGAGGAGCAAGTCACATCTTACATGGATGACAGCAGGCAAAGAGAGGGCTTGTGCAGAGAAACTCCTGTTTTTAAAACCATCTGATCTCATGAGACCCATTCTCTATTCCAAGGACAGCACAGGAAAGACCCACCCCCGTGATTCAATCATTTCCTGCCTGCTCCCTGCCACAATACATCGGAATGGGAGCTACAGGATTAGATTTGGGTGGGGATGCAGAACCAAACCATATCACCTAGTCCCAGGTATTTCTTTATACTAATGCAAATGTACTAACACAGTTTTGTAGTATGTTTTGAAGTCAGATAGTGTGATCCTTCCAGTTTTGCTCTTTTTGTTCAATATTGCTTTGGCTATTCAGGCTCTTTTTCAGTTCTATATAAATTTTAGGATTTTTTTTATTTTTGTGAAGAATGCATTGAATCTATAGATTACTTTGGGTAGGAATTGCATTGAATCTGTAGATTGCTTTGGTAGTATGATCATTTTAACAATGTTGATTCTTCTAGTCCATGATCATGGGAAATTTTTTTTACTTTTTTTGTGCTCTTAATTTATTTGCTCAGTGTTTCACAGTTTTCCTTGTAGAGATCTTTCACCTCTTTAGTTAAATCTATTTCTTGGTATTTTTTAAAGCTATCACAAATGAGATACCTTTTTTGATTTCTATAGCTAATTTTTGAGAGTTTTTAATGTGAAAAGTTATTGAATTTTATGGAATGCTTTTTTCATATCTATTAAGATGATTATATGGGTTTTGGCCTTCATCCTGTTGATGTGATTTATCACATTTATTGAATTGCATACGTTGAAACATCCTTGCATCCATGCGATAAATTCCACTTGGTCCTGATGTATTATCTTTTTGATGTTATTGGGTTTCATTTGTTAGTAACTTGAGGATTTTTACAACTATGTTCCTCAGGAATATTGGCTTGTAGGCTTGTTTTTTTTAATTTGTGCCTGTCTGGTTTTGGTATTAGGATAATGCTGGCCTCCTAAAATGATTTAGGAAGAATTCTCTCATTTTCAATTTTTGGGAATAATTTGAGAAGAATTGGTATTAGTTCTTCTTTAAACATTTGGTAGAATTTATCAGTAAAGCCATCCAGTCTTGGACTTTTGCAGGGAGAAGGGAAATTTTTTATTACTGATTCAACTTTGTTATTCATTATTGTTCTGTTCAGAATTTCTATTTCTACCTTGTTCAATCTTGGTAGGTTATATGTATCCAGGAATTTATCTATTTTTTCTAGGTTTTCTTATTTGTTGGTGTGGTTTTTCATAATACTCTCTAATGATCATTTGTATTTCTCTGGTATCAAGTTGTAATCCCTCCTTTTTCATTTCTGATTTTATTTGTGTCTTCTCTTTTCTTTCTCAGTCAAGCTAATGGTTTGTCAAGTTTCTTTATCTTATCAAAAATCCAATTTTTCATTTTGTTTATCTTTTGCATTGTGTTTTAAAGTCCCTGTTTTGTTTAGCTCTGCTCTGAACTTACTGTTTCTTTTCTTCTACAAATTTTGGGGTTGGCTGCTTCTTGCTTTTCTGATTCCTTGAGGTGCCTTGTTTATTTGAAATCTTTCAGTTTTTTTTGATGTAGTTGTTTAGTGCTATAAACTTTCCTCTTAGGACTGCTTTTGCTATGTCCCATAGGTTTTGATATGTTGTGCTTTTATTTTCATTTGTTTCAATACATTTTTAAAATTTTCTTTTTAATCTGTTAATTGGCTCAGTTGGTGTTCAGGAGTGTATTTTTTTCTGTTTCTATTATTTGTACAGTTTCAAGAGTTCCTCTTCTTATTGATTTCTAGTTTTATTCCATTGTGATCCAAGAAGATACTTGATATTATTTCAGTTTCTTATATTTGTTTGGTGGCCTAACATGATCTATCCTGTATAATGTTCCATGTGCTGATGAGAAGGATGTGTATTCTGCAGCTGTTGGACGAAGAGTTCTGTAAATGTCTACTAAATTTATTTGGTCTATAGTAGACTTTAAGTCTAATGTTTCTTTGTTGTTCTTCTGTCTAGATTATCTGTCAAATGCTGAAAATGGGCTGTTGAAGTCCCCAATTATTGTTGTATTAGGGTCTAGCTCTGTCTTTAGCGCAAATAATATTTGCTTTATATCTCTGGATGCATGTATTTACAATGTTATAGCGTCTTGCTGAATTACCTCCTTTATCATTATATAGTGACCTTCTTTGTCTCTTTTAACCTGAAGTTTATTTTATCTGGTATAAGTATGGCCACTGCTGGGTGCTTTTGGTTTTCATTTGCATGACATGTTTTTTCTATTCCTTCACTTTCAGTCTATGTATATTTACAAGAGAAGTGAGTTTCTTGTAGGCAGCATATATTTGAGTTTTGTTTTTAAATTCACTCAGCCAGTCTATATCTTTTAATTGGAGAATTTAAACCACTTACATTCCAGGTTGTTATTGATAGGTGAGGACTTACTCCTGTCACTTTGTTAACTTGTTTCTAATTGTTTGATATATTTTTTATTCCTTTCTTACTCTCTAATTTTTTGTCTTTGTGATTTGGTAGTGATAACATTTGATTTTTTACCCTTCTTTCATTTGTGTATCTGCTCTACCAATGAGTTAACACTTTTGTGTTTTCATGATAATAGAGATCATTCTTTTATTTTCAGGTCCTGAAAAAGATCTCCCTTAAACATTTTTAGTGGCCAGTCTAATGATGAATGTTCTCAGTTTTTACTTGTCTGAGAAAAATTTTATTTCTCCATTTCTGAAGGATAGATTTGTTGGGTATAGTACTTTTTTCCAGCAGTTTTTTCTTTCAGCACTTTTCACAGCCTGTAAGGTGAGAAATCTGTTAGTCTGATGGAGATCCCCTTATATGTAACTTAATGCTTTTCTCTTGCTCTTTTTAGAATTTTATCTTTGTCTTTGACTTTTGACCATAATGTGCCTCAGACAGGACCTTTTTGGATTTAATCTATTTGGGACTTTTTAAGCTTCCTGTATCTGGATGTCTATATTTTTTGCAAGACTCAGAAAGTTTTCTGCTGTTATTTTATTAAATAGGTTTTTCTATGTCCTTTTTCATCTCTTCTTTTTCTGAAATTTTAAACATTTGCATGTTTTTTTGCAAATGTTTAAAATTTCAGAATGTAGGCTTTCTCTGTTATTTTTATTTATTTTTTCTTTTTGTCTGGGTTATTTCAAAAGATCTCTCTTCAAGTTTAGAAATTCTTTCTATTGCTTGATCTAGTCTATTGTTGAAACTATCAATTATATTTTTAATTTCATTCATTGAATTATTCACTTCCAGGATTTCTGATTGGTTTTTTAGTGATATCTATCTTTTCATTGAATTTCTCATTTGGATCATGAATTGTTTCCTTGATTTCTTTGAATTATCTATTTGTGTTCCTCTCATGTTGAACCCCTGTTGATTCCAAATGGGATGACACCAAGTCTCAGAGGCCAAAGAAGAGACCCAGAGACAATGAATTAGACACAGAACTTACTAGGTTGGACTTTATTAAGGGTACAGTGATTATGAGCTGGAGAAGAACCACTACCATTTATAAAAATCATCCAGGCCGGGCGCGGTGGCTCACGCTTGTAATCCCAGCACTTTGGGAGGCCGAGGCGGGCGGAAACACGGAAACCTGTCTCTACTAAAAAACAAAAATTACCGGGCGAGGTGGCGGGGGCCTATCCCACTACCGGAGAGGCTGAAAAAAAAAAAATCATCCAGTTTATATAACATTTTCACTTAGCTTTCTTCACCTAGCAACACCCATTTAACCCAAAATAAAAGGCCTTAATCCCCTGTATGTCCTACATTTTAAAGGATGAGCCAGGGGTTTAGTTGTCATTAATAGTGTGAACCAAAAAGTGTCTGATACAAGTATCAATCAATTTAGAAAGTTTATTTTGGCAAGGTTAAGAATGCACTTGTGACACAGCCTTCAGGAGGTCCTGACATGTGCCCAAGATAGGTGGGGCACTGCTTGCTTTTATACATTTTAGAGAGACATAATGCATCAATCAAAACATGTAAAATGTACATTGGTTTTATCTGGAAAGGTGGGACAACTCAAAGCAGGAGGTTCCAGGTCATAGGTAGAGTTAAAGATTTTCTGATTGGCAATTGGTTGAAAAAGGTAAGTTATTATCTAAAGACCTGGAATCAATAGAAAGGAATGTCTGGGTTAAGGTAAGGAGTTGTGGAGACCAAAATTTATCATGCAGATGAAGCCTCCTGGTAGCAGGCTTCAGAGAAAATAGATTGTAAATGTTTCTTATCAGACTAAAGGTCTTTGTTGATGTTAATCCTGGTCAGCTTTTTCTGAAGTCCAAAAGGGAGGAGGATATAATGAAGCATGTCTGACTCCCAGTTCCTGTCATGACCTGTACTAGTTTCTCAGGTTAATTTTGGAATGCCCTTGGCCGAAAGGAGGGGTAGGTTCAAAAGGCTGGAATTTTATTTTTGGTTTACAGTCTTCCCCTTCTGGCCAAGATTTGTCAGAATCAACATTAATGGCCACCACATTTTTATTTTTCCTTTAGCATTGCCAGGGTGGCATAGCTGCCGGCCTCAGGTTCATCTTGTCCCTTGTTGGGATGCTTATGGCCAAGAGACTTAGAGTCAAAAGACAGCCAATTTAAATGTTCTAGGTCAGACAGGAATGGACATGGACAGCCAGTCATTAACCTTTAAAAATGTTTAAGTAATATAAAAACCAACAAACAAAAGCCAAGGCAAATCTACAAAATTGACTTATCTTTAACTTCTATTTGTTGATCTACTATAATCTTGGTTTTAGTTACAGACTTACAGAAATTAGATATACAAACACAAGCATTGTTATGAAAAAAATTTAAATATATATCTATCTGCACAACTCATAACTGAGAGTATTATACCCAGTAAGTGTTGTCATGAGTATCTTTATCCTCTCAGTAATTATTTTTTTTAATTCTACAGGAAGCAGGAAATTCTTTATGGTTGGGATGGATAAAAATGTGCCACATAGCTGGGTGCGGTGGCTCACGCCTGTAATCCCAGCATTTTGGGAGGCCGAGGCAGGCAGATCACCTGAGATTGGGAGTTCGAGAGCAGCCTGACCAACATGGAGAAACCCCATCTTTACTAAAAATACAAAATTAGCTGGGCATAGTGGTGCATGCCTGTAGTCCCAGCTACTCTGGAGGCTGAGGTAGGAGAATTGCTTGAAGACGGAAGGTGGAGGTTGCAGTGAGCCAAGATCGCACCATTGCACTCCAGCCTGGGCAACAAGAGTGAAACTCCGAAAAAAAAAAAAAAAAAGAATCTGCCACAGAATAATGCAGGAAGTAGACTCTTATTTTACCAGCTGTTTAGGCATCTGTGTACCCATTCTTGATTTGGAGGATTTGGAGGCTCTGAGGGGCCTGATCTAATTCTGTCTCTCAAAACCAGCCCTTACAATTTCCACATATATGGTTTGAAAATTTTACGTATTTCCTTCCTTACTTCCTTTCTTCCTCCCTCCCTCCCTTACTTATTATATCCTGAGCATCTATTTTCTTTAAAGTAATCTTTATTCAAATTAGCCCTATTTCTGCCATGATATAGTGAGATTAACGTATCCTCTCCTGAAAAAGCAATTATAAGGCTAAAAAGAAATGTAAAAAAATAACCGTTTCAGTTCTCTGGAAATAACCCAAGTTTCCAATAAACTGAATAACGTTTAGTCTTGACATTTATTCTTGAAAATTACTATATCAGCTTTGTTGGCATAGTAATTTAACCAGAGTAGGACAGGCTGTGAAAATCAACAACTTAGCTGCCACTGCTAGAGGGTGTCCCCCTTAATCTGGACTTTAGTCATTTAAAGTGTTAATCTCATATGCTTAAGAGTGAACAGGATGAGTCAGCATCTTCACTAGGCTGATATTACAGCCCTGTTTGGGGACCATGCAATGGACTAGCAGATTTGCCAGACATTTAACAGTGAAATCTTGGACATGAGCTAAACTCTGGGGGCACTAAGAAGATTTATTGCATGTCCTAGGTTGATCGGAGACCATGGGTAGCAGGGACTAGAATGGGCTCAAGCCTACCATACATCCCTAGAATACAGAGCCATGCACAAAGACAGAGGAGATGTGTGAAAAGTTAGGGGTTAATAAAAACCAGAGAAGACTTGAGAACACCCTAAACTTTTTTGTTTTTGTATTTGAGACAGGGTTTTGCTCTGTCTCACAGGCTGGAGTGCACTGGCATGATCACAGCTCACTGCAGCCTCAACCTCCCAGGCTCAAGTGATCTTCCCAACTCAGCCTCCTGAGTAGCTGGGACTACAGGTGTGCACTACCATGCCCCACTAACTCTTCATTTTTTGTAGAGATGGAGTTTCCCTATGTTGCCCAGGCTGGTCTTGAACCCTCGTCTCAAGCGATCCTTCCACCTTGGCCTCCAAAAGTGTTGGGATTACAAGTGTGAGCCACCATACCAGGCCACCTTGAACTTTGAATGCATCTCTAGCTCTGAGGTGTTTTTTAACACTAACCAATTCAATTATCTTATTCTCACAACAGCTTGATATCCAACAATTCAATTCAATTTGGACACTATCTACCTAGAGCTAGCTTCAGATCCCTCACTTAAAGGGCTCAGTCCCACAAAGTGCCCCAATTCAAATGCCAGTTGCAAGTTTCAGGCCAGGTATCCTGACAAACAAGTTATAAATTGAGAGTTCCCACATCCATCCCCAGGTTCAATAATTTACTAGAACAACTCACAGAGCTCAGGAAAACACTCTACTTATATTTGCCTGCCAGTTTATTGTAAATTATACAAATGAATAAGCAGATGAAAAGGTACACAGGACAAGGTCTGAAAGGGATCCTAGCACAGGAGCTTCTTTTCCCTAAACTTGGGGTCTACTACCCTTTTGGCGCATGAATGCATTCACCAACGTAGAAGCTTTCTGTATCTTATTGCTCAAGAGTTTTACAGATTCAATCTCCAGCTCCCTTCTCTTTTCCGAGGAGGTCAGTGGGTGGGGCTGAAAGTTCCAACCCTCTAATTTCTTGTCTCTCTGGTAATCAGCCCTATTCTGAGGCTATCTGGTAGTCCCACTCTGTCACCTGATTAGCATACACTCAGGTGTCATAATCAAAATGGGCTCCTTATGATAACAAAGGCACTCCTATTGCTCAGGAAATTTTAAGGGTTTAGGAGCTCTATGTCAGGAACCAGGGGCCAAGACCAAATGTATTTTTATTTCCACGCCAATTCACACACAAATCCATCAGCAGAGACTAGACACCTTACTGGCTGTGACCAATCTTTGACTACACATTAAGCTATGCAGGCACAATGGTGACCTTAGTAAGCCAGGCTTAACTATAAAAACAAGAAACAACCCAAAGACATTATCAACCATACATTCCAGAGAATCAGATTTCCCAAATTTAGTCCAGGCAAGTTACTAAACAAGCAAAACATTAACTACAAATCTCAGAGGAGAAAATAAGGATCCCAAGATACTGATACACGATATATTATCTGAAATGTCTTCTATTCAATAAACAAGACAGATGGAAAGAAACAAGAAAGTGTGATACATACTCTGGGAAAAATAACAGTTCATATAAACTGTCTCTGAGTGGTCCTGTATGTTAGATTTAGAAGAAAAAGTCTTCAAAGAAACTATTCAAAGAACTAATGAAAATGATGTTTAAATAATTAAAGGAAAGTATGATAGCAATGACCCCAATGATCGAATGAATAGAAAATTTCAGCAGAGATAAAAATCATATAAAAGAACCAACTGGAAATTCTGAAGCTAAAATATTACTAGAATATTGCATAAAAATAAAAGGTCAAATAATCAGGAAGATATAATAATTTTAAGTGTATTTCACCTAAAAACAGTGTCCCAGAATATGTGAAGCAAAAAAACTAAGAATTGAAAGTATAGGCAACAATAATAGCTGGAGATTTCAATACCCACTCTTAATAATTGATAGAATGCCTAGACCGTAAATTGGCTAGGGTAAAGAAAATTTGAGCAATGCTATCAACCAACTTAATATAACTGACATTTACAGAATGCTCCACCCAAAGATCTCAGAATACACATTCTTTTCAAGTTTATTTGGAAAATTCTGCAGATAGATGATGTACTGGGCCACTAAATACGTCTCAATGCATTTTTTTTGAAGAAAATTAATCATGTGAAGTATGTTCTCTGACCACAAAAAAATTAAATTGGAGATCCATAATAGAAACAAATCTTGGAAAATGTCAAGTATATAGAAATCAAATGACATACTTATGAAAAAATCCCCTCATGATTCAAAAAAAAATCACAGTGGAATGTTTTAAAATATTGTGAATGAATGGAAACAAAACCACGAGTGTGAGCCACCGTGCCTGACCTGTCAGTTTTTATAAAGAAAAATAATTGGTGATTTATACTACCAAATTCCAAAACTTACCATAAAGCTGTAGTAATAAAAATAGTGTGGTACTGGCATAAAGATATGTATATAGATCAATGAAAAAGAGTTGAGATCAGTGCAACAGAAGTGAGAGCCCAGAAATAAACCCATGTATCTATGGTTAGTTAATTTTCAGCAACAGTGCCAAGACAATTCAAAGGGGAAAGGATAACTTATTTTTTAACGAATGATGAAGGAATAATTAAATATAAACCACAACAAAAAAAACTTAGGCCCCTACCTTATGTTCTATTCAAAAATTAACTAAAATGAGTCATAGAGCTAAATATAAAAGTTAAATCTATAAAATTCAAGAGTAAATCATAGGAGGACATCTTTGTGACTTTGGGTTAGCCAAAAAGTCCTTAGATAAGATGACCAAAGCAGAAGCATACAAGAAAAAAAATTAGTGAATTTTATTTCATTAAAATTGAGAACTTTTGTGCCTCAAAGGATACCATGAAGAAAATGAAAAGATAAACTTCACACTAGCAGAAGATATTTGCAAAGTACAAAACTAAAAAGGACTTGTATCCAGCATACGTATCTTTATAACTCAATATAAAGAAGGTAAACAATCTAAAACATAGGCAAAAGGTAGGCATAGACATTTTACCAAAAAAGATATATGAAAGAAAATGTAATCCTCATTATTAGTCATTAGGGAAAATAAAATTAAAACCACACCAAGATACCACCATACGCCCACAAGAATGTCTATAATAAAAAACACAGACACCTCAACCTGGGTGACAGAGTGAGACTTCACCTAAGAAAAAAAGAAAAAGAGAGAGGGAGACAGAGAGAGAGGAAGGAAGGAATGAAGGGAAGGAAGGGAAGGAAGGTAGGAAAATAAAAAAATACAAAAGACAATACAAAGCATTGTTGAGGAAATGGAGCAGATGGGACTCTCATTCATTGCTGATGAAAATATAAAATGCTGCAGTCACTTTGGAAAACAGTTGGGTAGTGTCTTAAAAACATTAAACATAAATTTACCATATGACCCAGCAATTCGACTCCCAGGAATCTAAGCAAAAGAAATGAAAACATATGCCCACAAAAGGACTTAAATGCAAATGTTCATAGCAGCAGTATTCATAATAGGCTAAAACTAGAAACAATCCAAATGTCCATCAACTGGTAAGTGATTAACATGTGGTGTGTCCAAACAACAAAATACTACTCAGGAATGAAAAGTAAAAGAGTGACACATGAATGTCAGCTGGGGCTGATTTAAAAGATACCATAGACTGGGTGGCCTAAACCACAGAAATTTATTTCTCATGGTTCTGTAGGCTGCAAAGTTCAAGATCAGGATGCCAGCAGATTCTCTATCTGTGAGGGCCTTCTTACTGGTTTGCAGATGGCCATCAACTAGTATCCTTACATGGCAGAGACAGCGAGCTCGAGTCTCTTTCTCTTTTTCGTTATTAAGAACACTGATTCAGGGCCGGGCGCAGTGGCTCACGCTTGTAATCCCAGCACTTTGGGAGGCCGAGGCAGGCGGATCACAAGGTCAGGAGATCGAGACCATGGTGAAACCCCGTCTCTACTAAAAATACAAAAAATTAGCCGGGCGTGGTGGGGGGCGCCTGTAGTCCCAGCTACTCAGAGAGGCTGAGGCAGGAGAATGGCGTGAACCCGGGAGGCGGAGCTTGCAGTGAGCCGAGACTGCACCACTGCACTCCAGCCTGGGCTACAGAGCAAGACTCCGTCTCAAAAAAAAAAAAAAGGACACTGATTCCATCATGGGGGCTCTACCTTCATGACATCATCTAAATCTAAGTAGCTGCCAAAGGCCCCATCTTCTAGTACCATTCCATTGGGGGTTAGTTTGCAGGAAACACAAACATGCAGTCCAAAACAATTAATTAGCCTTAAAAATATTATGTCAAGGGTGCCAGATACAAAAGACTATGTATTTTATGGTTCCATTTTTATAAAATGGCCAGAAAAGGCAAATTTATAGAGGCAGAAAGAAGTGCGTGATTGGAGACAGAGGGTGTGGTGCACTGCAAATGGGCTTTAGGAAAATTTGGAGGCAATAACAAATGTCCTAAAACTGGATGGTAGTGATAATGCAAAACTATAACTCTACTAAAAATCATTGCATTGTATACTTACAGTGGATAAAATATTTAAATTACACCTCAACAAAGATGTATATATTTTAAAAAGCTTTAAAAAACCCCAAGGAATGGGAAAGACCAAGGCCTCTGGTCAGGTCTGGCTCTGCATATTTAGATAAAGACTGAGCTGTAGAGTGATTATTTTTCTTCCTCATTGTCTGACTTGATTAATTCTACTTTCAGAAGGAAAAGTTCATGGGAAATTTAGATGCCTAACTCCCTAGAGGATTTTGAATTTTCTGTTATCGTTGGAGGAGAAACATCCAAATAACAGATGTATGAATTTCATTAATAATGAAAACTGTAGAATTAAAAACATACTTTTGTAGGACAGATTTTCAGTAGTTTTATTTATTTTCCCAGTAATCTGTCTTCTCCACAGGTAAATTCATTTTCTGGCTTCCACAAATTGAATTCACTACACAGTATAAGGTCCGTGTGTACTCTTTTTTATTTTTATTTTTTCCTTTTTAAAGAGAGGGTCTCTCTCTTGCCCAGGCTAGAGTGCAGTGGTGCAATTGTGGCTCATTGCAGCCTTGACCTGGGTTCAAGCAATACTCCCACCTCAGCCTCCCAAGTAACTGGGATTATAGATGTGCACCACCAGGCCTGGCTTTTTTTTTTTTTTTTTTCTCAATAGAGATGAGTTCTGCCTATGTTGCTCAGGTTAGCCTCTAACTCTTGGGCTCAAGTGAGTCTCCTGCTTCAGTCTCCCAAAGTGCTGGGACTACAGGTGTGAGCCACTATGCCCAGCCCCTTATGAACTCTTCAGGCAAAGAAAAAGAACTGTGTCAAGAATTCAAACATCTCTGAGTGATTAGAGGAAGTGACCCCAAGTACAAATATGCTGACTCTATATTCATGAAGTTGTAAATAGTTATATACTACTTATGTAAGGAGGTCAAGGCTGCAGTGAGCTGTGATCATGCCACTGCACTTTAGCCTGAGTGACAGTGAGACTTAGTCTTAGGAAAAAAAATGAGTTAACAGGAGCTGTGAATTCTTTAGAGTTTAATAATAGAGATCTTCTATTTAATTGCTATGTTTAAGTTTATGTCTGCCTTTCCAGTTAGATTTGACAGATTCTGTGTAATGTCAAAATAAATGGTTTATTCATTCAATTTATTGAAGGAAAGAGATCATTCTAGAAAAGACAGTCAATTCAATTTTATATGCATGCAGATTGGTGGTTATTCTTTTGTCTTCCAAATAATAGTTTAAAAACAAAACCAAATGAGGTGAATAGTAGATCAAAAGTCGGAAAACCGAAGCTTGTTTTGTTAGTAATAACTG
Organism: Hylobates moloch; assembly: GCF_009828535.3. Classification (NCBI taxonomy): domain Eukaryota; kingdom Metazoa; phylum Chordata; class Mammalia; order Primates; family Hylobatidae; genus Hylobates; species Hylobates moloch. The sequence goes on from NW_026652283.1 coordinate 70,354,416, forward strand.
TGATTTTTCAATTCTGGGCATTTAAAATCTTTAATTCCCTTTTTCTCTTCATATATTAAATGGATTTAGTAATAACATAATAGTTGCATAGTCCTACTTTGATGATAAGATAAGAAAATTAATATGTAGCCAATCTCAAATAACATGTCTCCAGGCCCCATAACCAACCCTAGAGTGCATAAAAATGAACAAAGAACTTTCTTTGATTGTCTCAACCAGAATTTTTTTCCCCACTGAATCCTATAGTGTCTTTTCTCTTAAACTACTCTGGCCCTGCTATGTTGGAGAGATGCATATGTGTTATCTAAGCTGAAAGCCCCCATAGAAAGTAACTGGGTCCATTGACCTTCTGTTTGCAGCTATACTTAGCACCATGCCTTATACAGATACCCATTAGCTAAGAAATAAATACAGATGGGCAAACTGAGGTGCCCTTCTCTAGTACCAACCCAATTTTTTATTAACCCCTTTTCATATATGTGTACACTCGTAAATATTTCCTAGATTTCTTTAGATAGCCCCACAAGCAGTTGTAATATACTATATTTGCAAAGAACTTAAAAAATTATTTTCTAAGAGCAATTTATCTTTGTAAGCAAATTTGGTTCTCTCCAGAGATAGAATCCCTGGTCTTTATTCCTTTCAGGACTGCAGGAGAAGATGCTACTTGGGAGTAGTCAATAGTATAGAGGTCTAGCGATCTGGAGTCTCTGGTCCTAGCCATTTAACTTTTACAACTAACCCATTTGACCTTATTCAAAATGTACCTCAGATTGTGGTAAGACAGCAGACATGGAAATGATTGTCATGAGAAAGAAGTATATTAATAAATTCCTAAGAATAAGAGATACACCATGCCATGCAGGGCCACAGGAAAGAATACCTAGACCAGTCAGAAGGCAGAAGGAAGAGAGGGGAGAGCATTGCCCAGAGCCTTTATTGGTGTTTTCTCAGGAACGAATGGGCAAGGAAACACTTTTAAGATTGGATAGTTTGAGTAATTTTGGTAAGTTGTGGGCTGTAGTAGTGATGCCTGGCTGTCAGGTAGGTGGTCCTGAGGTGATTTAGGAAGGGGGAATATTGGTTTGGCATGTGAGAGTTTGATAAAACATAGAGTTGGGGATGTGGGTTCTGGATTGGTAAGTTTAAATATCCAAGGCACATATGCTGGGGAGTTTGCTTTCTCTAGGAATTAGCTAGCCCTCTGTGGGGCAGTCTCTCCAGGATCAAGGCCTTAAATGCAAGAGCATCAAGAATATAGAAAATAAGACATAGTCAACACAGATTTTAGTCAAGTCACTTCAACTCTCACACCTGTTTTCTAGTCTGTAAAATGAAAATATTGAATGAAATCACCTCTAATGTATGTCTCTGGCTATGGGGAAAAATCCCATGGCTCTGGGTTCTGTGCTTCATGCTTCTTCTTATGCCAGTGAGTAATTGCTACAGTTAAAACACTGCTCTGTCCCAATAAGGAGGGTATTGTTTGTGTCTGGAATGACTGTGTATTTTAAAAAGGAGATGGGCTAATAACCCTACCACCAAAATGTTTAGTGTCTCATTTACACGTTTTTTTCCTTATTAGGAGCTGAGCAGATAAAACGTTTGAGTTATCTAGTAAAGCCACAGAAACCTTAGGAGGTGGGGAAAATAGCCAAATCTCATTCATATTTGCTAAAAGAATGCAAACCAGTTGGGTCAGATAAGGTATAGTTATTTATAAATCACCTGGGAGCAAGCCATTATTTTAATTGGAGAAAATTTATTATTCAGCTCCTTGAATAATTTGCCAAATATGGTTACAAGCATGTCTGTGAATGAATGAAATTTATGAAGGGTAGGCATCACTTAGGTAACTTAAGAAGTATTCTTTTCAGACTACCATCCACAACACAGAAAAAAAAGTTCAGAAAATGTCATTTTCACTTCATGATTTCTATTTATGACCTATGCCCTTGAATTTGTATTCCCACTCTCTAACCCTTATAAAACTCAAATGATCTCCCAATGACACTAACCTGGCTGTATATATTGCAACTTTGGAACAGACTCACAATAGGAGTGCCATGTGTGGTATATAGATTGTGAGCTGCTCAACTCTAGGGGACAATTTATAATCAGACTCAATCCTGGGTCTCCAGATGCTTTCAATTTGGATGACATAGACGTGAGGGGAAAGGCATGAGAGGGTTGCATAGGATGGAAAAATAACTTACGGTTTAAAATTACCAAAGAAGCTTAATGTTCAAATTACAACCCTCACGTGTCTTTATCTGCTTGTGCTGCCATAACAAAACACTATGGACTGAGTGGCTTAACCAACATACATTTAGTTCTTACATTTCTGGAGTCTGGGAAGTGCAAGTTCAAGGTGCCTGGTGAGGACTCTCTTCTGGCTTTCATGTGACTGTTTTCTGTTTCCTCACATGAAGAGAGAGGAAAAAAGAGGGAAAGGGTAAGAGCATTACACCCTCAAGTTCTCTGGCATCTCCATTTAGAAGAACACTAATCCCACTGTGAGGGCCCTATCCCCATGACTTCATCTAATCCCAATACCTTCCAAAGACCCTGCCTCCAAATACTGTTACATTGAGGGTTAGGGCTTCAACATATGAATTTGGGTGGGACACAAACATTCACTCCATAACACCATATAAATGGCCCTTCCTGGAATTATGGAGTGCACAATTTTTACAACTGTTCTTTCCCTTTTTCTCTCTGGAGCACCTTCAACTCTATTTTTTATAATATGATATTATTTCACTCACCTTTCAAGGCCCACTTTTCAAGTTTCCAACTCCTTTACTATTTCTTTAAAAATGCTTATTGAGAACTAGGTATTTTCCAGGCACTATAGTGGGTATTGAGCATATAAGATATGCCTCTGCTTTCTTTTTCCATGCAATCAAGAGGGGGAGATAAATGCTAAATTCAGTGAAGTATCAAAGATGTAGTGAAATAAGTCCAGACAAGGAAAACTATTGGTACAAAAAATAAAATGACTCATTCTACCTGAGGAAGCTGAGAGAGGCTGTGTGATAGATGGAGTGACATACGAATTCACAGAGAAAAGTGAACTTTGAGCTGAATCTTGAAGAATGAATAAGCATTAAATAGGCAGAGTTGAGGGGTATGGGCATTAAAACATTGAGGCAAAGCATGGAGATAGATTATAAAAGCCCTTTATGACCTAAAGGGTTAGAACTTTATCTATAAAAAGTAGGGAGCTATTGAAGGAAAACATGGTGTTTTAGAAACATCATTCTTGTAGTGATTTGAGAGATGCAAGTCCAGAGTAATACAGACTAATTAGGTGACAATTGCAAGAGTAAAAAAAGAGATGATGAGGCCTGAACTAAGTAGGTAGTAGTGGAATGAATGTGGGAGTGAATATGAGACATATTAAACAGAGAACATATATAGGATTTGACGAATGAATGAATGTGAGAGGGGATAAGTGGTAGGGAGGAGATTAGAGTGACTCTTAGTTTTCTAATTTAGATGCCAGCGTCTGGGTCTTGCCATAAATTGGGGTTGTAATAAAAACAAAGGAGCAGATCCCTCTGAGGTTGATGGGGTGGCAGTGCTGTAGGAGATTAGTTCAACACTGAACTGATGCTGGCCAGGATGTTGAGACTGTTGCAGCCTCCACCTGGAGTCCAGTAGGCAGTTGGGCTCATAACTCTAGGGCACAGTGACATGTATAGGCTGAAAGTGTAATCTGCACAGGTATATTTATTTGGGGGTTGATTGAAGCCCAAGAAAACATAAAGAATAAAAATAAGTTAGTGCCAGGGATGGAGAATCTTGGAATGGCTAACTTCTAACAAGTAGGCAAGAAGATGAGAAGCCAGAAAAGGAAATGGTTATTGAGGTAGGGAAAAATCAACCGTAACAGGAACAAAAAGATGATTATGTGGGAAAGTTTTAGAGAAAGAGTGAGGATAAGTGAACTGAAACCTGAAAAGATCCTTTCAATTTGAAATGAGTCAGTTTCCAAAGGATAATGGGAACAGAACCCTGAAGAGTGATTGAGAGGTTGAGATGCGTTGACAAAAGAATACATAATCTTTTGAACAGTTGAGTTAAAGGAAGGAGAGATATAGGGGTTTAGTTAGAGAAGGATGCAAAGTTCAAAAAGAAGATTTATTAGTATTATTACTACTATTATTATTTATAGCCTACTTGAAAGGAGTTTAAAAAGAAAAGAATAGTAAATGCAGGTTAGAAGAGGATGATAAAGGTACAAGTTGCCTTACAAGACTAGGAGAGCAGATGTAGGAAATACGGAAATAAATTAGTAATGAAGTAAAAAGAGAAACCTCTTCCTTTGATATAGAAACGAAAATAGTGGGGATGAATATATATTTAAGTAAATATTAAGATTGTAGGCTCAAAGTTAAGATGGTAAGGGAGTTCTTGTCTACTGGCCTTTTTTTCCCCTATGAACTTAAGGGATATGATCGTCATTGAAGTTGCAGCAGAGATGGAGTAGGTATCCATCTTTACACTGAACAGTTTACGAAGTGTAAAGAAACTATGGACTAACCTTTGTGAGAGACAGAAAAGACACTGAAGCAGTGATGGTGAAAGGACTGTCAAACAGTACAGGACATACTACTGAGTTGGAGTCCACAAATTTCTAGGGGCAGTAATATACACAAGTGTGTAATACACTTTTGCAATGCTCAGCATTCCAAGTGCACAAGTGGAGAAGGCATGTGGCTGGGTTTACTATGGAGGTAAATTCACAAGGTGGATTCAGAGGGGTAAGGGTCTATGGATTTTGAAGTGCTAGTGAGAGTAGGAGGTTCACCATGGATCTAGATTGGTTAGGAAAAGAAGTCATCAGGAGAGTGATAAACTGGGAGAAAATAGGAGGATTTAAAGAACTAAGTTTCAATGAGGTTAAAGAGCAGGTTGACATAGGGAAATATAATGACTCTAAGGATAGGAGATCATAATCAGATATTGAAATATTGGAATTTACCATTTCAGAGATGAGGGTACTTCAAGGTCCAGATTCAGCAATGTGTTTAAATTATTAAAGTGGAAGAAGGACTTTGAGGTCAAAAAGTTTGAGATAAGTTTGTTGGATAGTCATGCAGGTGCATGATACAATCATGAATGATCTTGGCAGGAGTTGGGACAGAAATAAAAATTGAGTCACACTAGAATGCTCAAGGATGAAATGTGTGGGGTGTAGGATACAGAGGAAATAATGAACAAAAAAGCTTTTATTCAACTTAGAGTTTACAGTGTGGTATTCACAGATATGATTTCACTTAATTTTCACAATCTATCAAGTACATATGACTATTAGTCTAATTTTATAGATAAGGAAATTGAGATAGAAGTTGGGACTTGCCAAACAAACATCACTCAAGTTAGTAAGTGACAGAGCTGGCATTCAATCCCATATTTTCTGACTTCAGATCTCACGTTCTTTCCAGGATAACATACTATCTTAGCTGAGATGAAATCGTACCCCTTGGGGCACACATTTAGCAGAGGGTACTCTAAAGATATAATGCCTTAAACCAAACAAAAAAATAATATAAATGTGAAATTTAAGACTTCTTATTAGGTAAGGGGTGCTTTCCCTGAGGCAATGATTAAAGAAAGGAATTTCCCCCAGTTTGTGCCAAAGAAAATGAAAGGCTTACATACATACATCAACCATAACAGGAACAAAAAGATGATTATGTGGAAAAGTTTTAGAGAAAGAGTGAGGATAAGTGAACTGAAACCTGAAAACATCCTTTCAATTTGAAATGAGTCGCAGTTTCCAAAGGATAATGGGAACAGAACCCTGAAGAGTGATTGACATACATCAGTCAAAACCCCCCTCAGCTGCTCCAAGGTAAAGAGCAGAACCAACCCTCAGCCATACACCATAGGTGCTTCTTAATATTCAATTTAACTCAATTACACTGGGACAAAAATATCAGGTGACGGGATCAGGAAATAAGGCATGGAGCATCTAGTATCCTACTTAAAAACAACATAAAAAATGGATGGTTCAGGTCTTATTGTTCATATCTCTTTCGTGATTCTCATTTCCTCTCAAAGACAAAAGTACTGATAATAATTTAAACAAAATATTCCGAAAACACCAAATCTTTCTGGGAACAAGAATCAGAGTCCCTGCTTTTAGACAACATTATGGTAATTTCTTTCTTCTGTTTGATTTAACATAACTATTAAGGCAGGAAAAAAAGATTTAATCCTCTTTCCCACTTTCCTATAATTTTTGCCACTAGAGTTCATCCATGACAAAAACAGTGAAGGAATGGGATTGGTCTTTGGGAGTTGTTGGGGCTCCTTTCCTACCCAGTAATAGTGGTTAGAATATGGCAGGTGTTAACAAATGGTAACTAAGGTACACTTAGCCTAATAATTAACTGAGGACACTGCCCATTAGGAGAGAAAACATTCCAACAATGGGAGATTCAAATACTCAAAAAAACATTTTCAGAGAGCTTTGAAAGGGAAAAGAACCTAGTTCAAGAATCTGAAGAAGCAGGGGTGGAGCCAAGGTGGCCAAATAGGAACAGCTCCGGTCTACAGCTCCCAGCGTGAGTGACACAGAAGACAGGTGATTTCTGCATTTCCATTTGAGGTACCAGGTTCATCTCACCAGGGAGTGCCAAACAGTGGGTGCAGGACAGTCGGTGCAGCGCACTGTGCATGAGCTGAAGCAGGGCAAGGTATTGCCTCACTCGGGAAGCACAAGGGGTCAGGGAGTTCCCTTTCCTAGTCAAAGAAAGGGGTAACAGACGGCACCTGGAAAATCGGGTCAGTCCCACCCTAATACTGCGCTTTTCCAACGGGCTTGGAAAACGGCACACCAGGAGATTGTGTCCCGCACCTCCTATGGGTCCTATGCCCACAGAGTCTCACTGATTGCTAGCACAGCAGTCTGAGATCAAACTGCAAGGCGGCAGCGAGGCTGGGGAAGGGGCGCCCGCCATTGCCCAGGCTTGCTTAGGTAAACAAAGCAGCCAGGAAGCTCGAACTGGGTGGAGCCCACCACAGCTCAAGGAGGCCTACCTGCCCGTGTAGGCTCCACCTCTGGGGGCAGGGCACAGACAAACAAAAAGTCAGCAGGAACTTCTGCAGACTTAAATGTCCCTGTCTGACAGCTTTGAAGAGAGTAGTGGTTCTCCCAGCACACAGCTGGAGATCTGAGAACAGGCAGACTGCCTCCTAAAGTGGGTCCCTGACCCCCGAGCAGCCTAACTGGGAGGCACCCCCCAGTAGGGACAGACTGACACCTCACTCGGCCAGGTACTCCTCTGAGACAAAACTTCCAGAGGAACTATCAGACAGCTGAATTTGTGGTCTCACGAAAATCCGCTGTTCTGCAGCCACCGCTGCTGACACCCAGCCAAACAGGGTCTGGAGTGGACCTCTAGCAAACTCCAACAGACCTGCAGCTGAGGGTCCTGTCTGGTAGAAGGAAAACTAACAAACAGAAGGGACATCCACACCAAAAACCCATCTGTACATCACCATCATCAAAGACCAAAAGTAGATAAAACCACAAAGATGGGGAAAAAACAGCAGAAAAACTGGAAACTCTAAAAAGCAGAGGACCTCTCCTCCTCCAAAGGAATGCAGTTCCTCACCAGCAATGGAACAAAGCTGGACGGAGAATGACTTTGACAAGTTGAGAGAAGAAGTCTTCAGACGATCAAACTACTCTGAGCTACGGGAGGAAATTCAAAACAATGGCAAAGAAGTTAAAAACTTTGAAAAAAAATTAGATGAATGGATAACTAGAATAACCAATGCAGAGAAGGGCTTAAAGGAGCTGATGGAGCTGAAAGCCAAGTTTCGAGAACTACGCGAAGATTGCAGAAGCCTCGGTAGCCGATGCGATCAACTGGAAGAAAGGATATTAGTGATGGAAGATGAAATGAATGAAATGAAGTGAGAAGGGAAGTTTAGAGAAAAAAGAATAAAAAGAAACGAACAAAGCCTCCAAGAAATATGGGACTATGTGAAAAGACCAAACCTACATCTGATTGGTGTACCTGAAAGTGACGGGGAGAATGGAACCAAGTTGGAAAACACTCTGCAAGATATTATCCAGGAGAACTTCCCCAATCTAGCAAGGCAGGCCAACATTCAGATTCAGGAAATACAGAGAACGCCACAAAGATACTCCTCGAGAAGAGCAACTCCAAGACACATAATTGTCAGATTCACCAAAGTGGAAATGAAGGAAAAAATGTTAAGGGCAGCCAGAGAGAAAGGTCGGGTTACCCACAAAGGGAAGCCCATCAGACTAACAGCTGATCTCTCGGCAGAAACTCTACAAGCCAGAAGAGAGTGGGGGCCGATATTCAACATTCTTAAAGAAAAGAATTTTCAACCCAGAATTTCATATCCAGCCAAACTAAGCTTCATAAGTGAAGGAGAAATAAAATACTTTACAGACAAGCAAATGCTGAGTGATTTTGTCACCACCAGGCCTGCCCTAAAAGAGCTCCTGAAGGAAGCACTAAACATGGAAAGGAACAACCGGTACCAGCCACTGCAAAAACATGCCAAATTGTAAAGACCATCGAGGCTATGAAGAAACTGCATCAACTACAGAGCAAAATAACCAACTAACATCACAATGACAGGATCAGATTCACACATAACAATATTAACTTTAAATGTAAATGGGCTAAATGCTCCAATTAAAAGAGACAGACTGGCAAATTGGATAAGGAGTCGAGACCCATCAGTGTGCTGTATTCAGGAAACCCATCTGATGTGCAGAGACACACATACACTCAAAATAAAGGGATGGAGGAAGCTCTATCAAGCAAATGGAAAACAAAAAAAGGCAGGGATTGCAATCCTAGTCTCTGATAAAATAGACTTTAAACTGACAAAGATCAAAAGAGACAAAGAAGGCCATTACATAATGGTAAAGGGATCAATTCAACAAGAAGGGCTAACTATCCTAAATATATATGTACCCAACACAGGAGCACCCAGATTCATAAAGCAAGTCCTGAGTGACTACAAATGGACTTAAACTCCCACACAATAATAATGGGAGATTTTAACACCCCACTGTCAACATTAGACAGATCAATGAGACAGAAAGTTAACCAGGATATCCAGGAATTGAACTCAGCTCTGCACAAAGTGGACCTAATAGACATCTACAGAACTCTCCATCCCAAATCAACGGAATATACATTTTTTTCAGCACCACACCACACCTATTCCAAAATTGACCTCATAGTTGGAAGTAAAGCTCTCCTCAGCAAATGTAAAAGAACAGAAATTATAACAAACTGTCTCTCAGACCACAGTGCAATCAAACTACAACTCAGGATTAAGAAACTCACTCAAAACCGCTCAACTACATGGAAACTGAACAACCTGCTCCTGAATGACTACTGGGTACATAATGAAATGAAGGCAGAAATAAAGATGTTCTTTGAAACCAATGAGAACAAAGACCAAACATACCAGAATCTCTGGGACATATTCAAAGCAGTGTGTAGAGGGAAATTTATAGAACTAAATGCCCACAAGAGAAAGCAGGAAAGATCCAAAATTGACACCCTAACATCACAATTAAAAGAACTAGAAAAGCAAGAGCAAACACATTCTAAAGCTAGCAGAAGGCAAGAAATAACTAAAATCAGAGCAGAACTGAAGGAAATAGAGACACAAAAAACCCTTCAAAAAATTAATGAATCCAGGATCTGGTTTTTTGAAAAGATCAACAAAATTGATAGACAGCTAGCAAGACTAATAAAGAAGAAAAGAGAGAAGAATCAAATAGATGCAATAAAAAATGAAAAAGGGGATATCACCACCAATCCCACAGAAATACAATCTACCATCAGAGAATACTACAAACACCTCTATGCAAATAAACTAGAAAATCTAGACGAAATGGATAAATTCCTCGACAAATACACCCTTCCAAGACTAAACCAGGAAGAAGTTGAATCTCTGAATAGACCAATAACAGTCTCTGAAATTGTGGCAATAATCAATAGCTTATCAAGCAAAAAGAGTCCAGGACCTGATGGATTCACAGCTGAATTCTACTAGAGGTACAAGGAGGAACTGGTACCATTCCTTCTGAAACTAGTCCAATTGACAGAAAAAGAGGGAATCCTCCCTAACACATTTTATGAGGCCAGCATCGTCCTGATACCAAAGCCTGGCAGAGACACAACCAAAAAAGAGAATTTCAGACCAATATCCTCGATGAACATTGATGCAAAAATCCTCAATGAAATACTGGCAAACCAAATCCAGCAGCACATCAAAAAGCTTATCCACCATGATCAAGTGGGCTTCATCCCTGGGATGCAAGTCTGGTTCAACATGTGCAAATCAATAAATGTAATCCAGCATATAAACAGAACCAAAGACAAAAACCACATGATTATCTCAATAGATGCAGAAAAGGCCTTTGACAGAATCCAACAACCCTTCATGCTAAAATCTGTCAATAAATTAGGTATTGATGGGATGTATTTCAAAATAATAAGAGCTGTCTATGACAAACCCACAGCCAATATCATACTGAATGGGCAAAAACTGGAAGCATTCCCTTTGAAAATTGGCACAAGAGAGGGATGCCCTCTCTTACCACTCCTATTCGACATAGTACTGGAAGTTCTGGCCGGGGTAATCAGGCAGGAGAAGGAAATAAAGGGTATTCAATTAGGAAAAGAGGAAGTCAAATTGTCCCTGTTTGCAGATGACATGATTGTATTTCTAGAAAACCCCATTGTCTCAGCCCAAAATCTCCTTAAGCTGATTAGCAACTTCAGCAAAGTCTCAGGATACAAAATCAATGTACAAAAATCACAAGCATTCTTGTACACCAATCACAGACAAACAGAGAGCCAAATCATGAGTTAACTCCCATTCACAATTGCTTCAAAGACAATAAAATACCTAGGAATCCAACTTACAAGGGATGTGAAGGACCTCTTCAAGGAGAACTACAAACCACTGCTCAATGAAATAAAAGAGGATACAAACAAATGGAAGAACATTCCATGCTCATGGG
>NW_026652283.1:70370462-70448778 GCF_009828535.3 Hylobates moloch
CAAAAATTAATTCAAGATGGATTAAAGACTTACATGTTAGACCTAAAACCATAAAAACCCTAGAAGAAAACCTAGGCAATACCATTCAGGACATAGGCGTGGGCAAGGACTTCATGTCTAAAACACCAAAAGCAATGGGAACAAAAGCCAAAATTGACAAGTGGGATCTAATTAAACCAAAGAGCTTCTGCACAGCAAAAGAAACTACCATCAGAGTGAACAGGCAACCTACAGAATGGGAGAAAATTTTTGCAACCTACTCATCTGACAAAGGGCTAATATCCAGAATCTACAATGAACTCAAACAAATTTACAAGAAAAAACAAACAACCCCATCAAAAAGTGGGCGAAGGACATGAACAGACACTTCTCAAAAGACATTTATGCAGACAAAAAACACATGAAAAAATGCTCATCATCACTGGCCATCAGAGAAATGCAAATCAAAACCACAATGAGACACCATCTCACACCAGTTAGAATGGCCATCATTAAAAAGTCAGGAAACAACAGGAAAGGAAACTTTTACACTGTTGGTGGGACTGTAAATATTCAACATTGAAGTAGTGTGGTGATTCATCAGGACTAGAATAAACTTACATGCTGCTATAAAGACACATGCACACGTATGTTTATTGCGGCACTATTCACAATAGCAAAGACTTGGAACCAACCCAAATGTCCAACAACGATAGACTGGATTAAGAAAATGTGGCACATATACACCATGGAATACTATGCAGCCATAAAAAATGATGAGTTCATGTCCTTTGTAGGGACATGGATGAAACTGGAAAACATCATTCTCAGTAAACTATCGCAAGGACAAAAAACCAAACACTGCACTCATAGGTGGGAATTGAACAATGAGAACTCATGGACACAGGAAGGGGAACATCACACTCCGGGGACTGTTGTGGGGTGGGGGGAGGGGGGAGGGACAGCATTAGGAGATATACCTAATGCTAAATGATGAGTTAACGGGTGCAGCAAACCAACATGGCACACGGATACATATGTAACAAACGTGCACATTGTGCACATGTACCCTAAAACTTAAAGTATAATTAAAAAAAAAAAAAGAATCTGAAGAAGCAACACTCCTTCTTGAATATGGACAGGGCTGAATATTTGGATGACTCAGGAAAGAGTCCTCTCTTAGGGAAATGCCTAGTGGGCATATTACCATGAGTTTAGGTAGAGTGGGCCCATAGATGGCAAGCCAGGGGAAAATTGAAATTACAGAAATTACAGAAGATCTTTTGTAAGATGCAAAAATGTTAGGCAATTTACAGCTGCCCAGACTGCATGAAAAGGGTTTAAGCTGTAAAACCCAAGCAATAAAGTCCCTGAGATTCTTTATTTCATAAGATGTGGGTTTGGGTGTGGGTAGGAAGCAGGCTTAACTGAGAGGTGAGCTTCAGTCAGATGCTGCCCAACCAGTTTATGAAATTAATTGCACCTCCATGCCCAGTAGAGAATTTACCACTACTCAAATAGATGCAGGAATCGCCAGCCCATGGAGATCCCTAGGGTCAGAAAGAACTTTGATGTAAATAACAGTAATGTAAAAAGTTTCAAAACTTAGTGTGATCAGTTCTTCTCCCAGAACATAGACTGGCTTCTCAATTCCATGTCAGCCAGTTTGACTACTGCCTCCTTGCCTCTAGATTGTTACCTTCATTATGGAGTAGATTATCTGATATTGTGTGGATTGCTTTGCTCAAGAATATCATTGTCCTAGATGCCAATTTGTTACACAGACCTAGATCATCCCACCTTGAGGAGGGAGGAGAGGTTGAAAAACTGAATGAGAAATACTTTTTTAAAAAAAATAGGAATGCAAAGATTTACTAAAAGAAGAATATAATAAAATAACATTTTTGAAATATTATCCTTCCCCTCCACCATGTGTTCCCATTTTCTTTACAAGCTAATAGTTCTATATAAGCCAACAGTTATCTGTGTTTGTCGTTCTAGGAAAGGACAAAAAGCTTGTGAGCCTCTTGATCCTGGTTTATTTTTCAAAGGGCTTTCAGGAAAGAATGGAGGGGATGCAAAATGTTTGGGAAACATACAGATTGAGGAGTGAGGCGTTTCCCATTGCACACTAGAAAAATATTCCTCCAGGTTTGGGAAGGGAAAGGGTACTAGAAGGGAGTTGTTAAGAACAGAGAGTTCTGTGGACCCAAGAAAGAGAAAGACTCTCTTCCTTTTTTTCTCTGATGTAAGCCCAGGAAGGTGGTTTGAGGTCTGTGGTGGTCTCAAGAGCAGAGGATGGACCTAGTTTTCTAAATGGAGATGCTTAGACTATCTATGCAGGGAGGACAAAAGGCAATCTTTAGGAGATGGCTGAAAAGTAGCACAAGAATTCTTGCGTCTTTACGTATGAGAAGGAAGGGGCAGAGAAAACTGCTATACCTAGAAGAGCCAGTGAGAGAGGACCATTGGCATCACAGTGATGACTGGTGTGGAGGGATGCATGAGGTCCAGACAGCATCCCTACCAGTCTTGGCCTATGTAAGCTCCCCAACTAATCTTAGATTCAAACTGGGGAAAGGAGAGGAAGCACACAAAGTTTGTACCATCCCAGCAGAATGTGAGCTTGAAATCCAGTTTAAGTCAAAATACAAAAGTTCAATCACATCTGAATTTGAGGCCTCAGATTTATACAAGCTTAACTGCCACTGTATTGTCAACTTCATTCATTTGTATCTTGAGTTTCCAATTAGATGCACACATTGAGACCAAATGTCTTATGCATTCTTTCATTCCTGTCAGCACTTCATGGTCACACAGTCATTTAAACAGATACTTGTAGAGTACCTACAAGTTTCCAGGACTACTTAGTTTTTGAGGACACATCTTTGAACAAAACTGAGACTGTTCTTGATCTCATGGAGCTCACAGTCTAGTACAGGAAACACGCAATAATCAAAAGAACAAATACATGACATGTTAGGTAGTGGTTAAGTGCAGTAAAAAATATGAATCAAAGCAAGTGGAATATCTAGAGTGTTCACTAATATTGTTTTATTTTCATTTTTATTTCAATAGCTTTTGAGGTACAAGTGTTTTTTTTGTTACATGAATAAATTATATAGTGGTGAATTCTGAGATTTTAGTGCACCCATTACATTATGGTAATGAGTACATTATACCTAATATGCAATTTTTTATCTCTGTGCTACCTCGCACCCTCCCCCTGCTGAGTCTGTAAAGTCCTTTATACCACTCTGTATGACCTTGGGTTAGAGTGTGCACTAATTTTGAATCCATGATATTTGCTCAATAAAACTGTGGAACTGAATTGACTGGAAGTCATACTCTTTAAAGCACTGGCGATAATTTCAATAAACTAAGACCATTTTCTAAAGAAAGCCAAAATATGCAAATGAAAGAAACAAATATTTATATAGGATTAAAAAATGATGAAAACCATCCAAAGATCTCATCAATTGACTGTAAAGCAAGAGAAGTAAAAAGAAAAATCACTCAGGAACTAAATTTATTTTTATTACTTCAAATCCAAATTAATTTCAAACTCAAGGCTCATGCAGTGTTATGGCATCATGAGAAAAAAGCATAGGCCTTGAATCTGAATTCTATATCCCTGTATTACATACAACACTGGAAATGGAAATGATTTACATGGATTATCATTGCTTATGATCATAGTGGAGCATGGGGATATTTTGAATATATAGAGGGTGCCCTCAGGGTTCTCTTTTGGAATTTGCATGTGGCCCTCTTTCTCCAGCACTTACTTCTGAACCTTGCCTTCCTGGAAGAGGATACAGTCAGTATGTTACCTCAGTACCCAGTGCACAGAACTCCTGCTCCACGCTCAGTCCTCTCTAGCAAGACTCTGCCCCCGCTGCCAGCCACTCCGGATTTGCTGATGCCATGTTCTTTCCTCTTTCCAACTCTTTGAGACTTGCTTTTCCTAATGTCTTTTTTTCTAATCAGGCTACTTGAAGTTTCTTAATAGAGTCCTAGCAAATTATGTAATACTAGTGAGTGATGAAAAACTTCTGTAGCACCCAGAAATTATGTGATAATAACCCCTTCTGGCTTTTAGGAGTTATATATCATATGGTCCCTCCCTGTCTCCAGCTGTACTGATGTTCTTTCAACATACCTGTGGTTCCTTCCATTAAAATTGTTTACCATACTGTATTGTGAGTTGTTTATGGATCTGTCTTTCCTCAGGGACTGTGAGATCTCTAAAGACTAACACTGTGTAGCTGGGGGCGGTGGCTCACGCCTGTAATCCCAACACTTTGGGAGGCAGAGACGGGCGGATCACGAGGTCAGGCTAACACAGTGAAACCCCATCTCTACTAAAAAAAAAGATACAAAAAAAATAATCAGCCGGGCGTGGTGGCAGATGCCTGTAGTCCCAGCTACTTGGGAGGCTGAGGCAGCAGAATGGCGTGAACTCAGAAGGTGGAGCTTGCAGTGAGCTGAGATCACGCCACTGCACTCCAGCCTGGGCAACAGAGCGAGACTCCGTCTTAAAAAAAAAAAGACTAAGACTGTGTCTTATTTTATCTTTTAACTACAAGCTTGATGTAAACTGGGAGATCAGGTACCTTGTTTGACAAAATGAAGAAATAAACTAGCATCATCTTCATGTTATATACATGGAACACCTTGGCTCTTTGCCTAGCATTATGTTAGTAATTTTGTATGTATTAAAATATTCGTTTTGGCAGGACATGGTGGCTCACGCCTGTAATCCCAGCACTTTGGGAAGCCGACATGGGAGGATCACAAGAGCTTAGGAATTCAAGACCAGCCCGCGCAACATAATGAGACCTTGTCTTTATTAAAAGTTAAAAAAAAAAACTAGCCAAGCATAGTGGCACACCTGTTGTCACAGCTACTAGGGAGGCTGAAGCAAGAGGATTGAGGATTGCTTGAATTTGGTAGATCAAGGCTGCAGTGAGCTATCATTGCACCACTGCACTCCACCCTAGGCACAGAGAGACACTGGCTCAAAAAAAAATTGTACACACACACACACACACACACACACACTTACTTTAGCATTTTCCTCTTGAAGCTAAGGGTGTGAATGTTTTGTTTAAATAACTTAAGGTGAACAGCTGATAGAAAAACACAGGAAGCTTCAGTGGAGAGAAACCTTTAGCAGATTTTTTTTTTAGCTTTTAGCTTTCCCAAATCACATATAAATGTTTCCGCCTCTGTGTACAATACCAGTTTTGGCTTTGGGATCCTGAATGAGTCATTGTACAAAGACACAGAAGGGGAAAGGGCTTTGCCATGTTTAAGCATTTCTGTTCACTCCAGATTTATATCCATATTCCATCCACCCACAACTAAATTCTGAAAAGGGCATTGTTTTGACAAGTTGTTTCCTTGAGACGATCTAGAATACTATCTTCATTAAGCTGCGGTTTTCCCAGAAGAATGCCCTGAAAAACTAGTTGGGGTTCTTCACTAATAACATTCAAAACCATCAACTAATTCTTCTATGAACAGATTCAAACCACAAAGGTTGTAAATGGCACTGGAAGAAACCAGACTAGCTACAGACATGCATATTTTTTTCAATGTAGGATCAAACTTGCTTGTATCCTAGCCGTGCTGAGAGGGCCTGAGCTGGTGGGAACGCAGCAGCTGGGGCCCATCAATCCTGAGCCCTTCATCTCCCGAGGGAGCACTGTCTTTTAAGGTGCCATAGGGATCAGCTAATTAGGCCAGACTGAGGTTCTTGGGTCATGTCTGAAAGAGGAAACGACAAAATCTTCATGGGAAAATTATGCAAAAATTAAAATAGCTGGAATATACAAGTATTATCTAGCACCCTAGGGAGATTGTAAGTACAGCCTGAAAAAGAAGTAGGCGGGAGAGATAATGGAAAACAGAAAAAAGAACTGGATTAGAAGTTTAGACCCAGCTGTGTTACAATATTCCAGTGTGTGTTGGTATCTTTGTCTAGGCCTCAGTTTCCTTCCAGGAAATGTCACTTCTAGTTACATTCTGTGAGATACTTTCTAGTGTTGAAATTCTGTGGTGCTGTTTTCAACTAAAGTCCCCTGGATTAAAAGCAAAATAGATACAAAAAAGAACATAAAACAAGATTAATTTTAAATGTGTGAAAAAAGTAGTAACATGGAAATAGAGGGAAAAATGTGGGCGTTTGATGGCAGGCTGGGAGTCTGGGGGTCTCTATCCACCTCACTTCCCACCCTACATCTGAGTTTTGTATCTCGGAAAGAACAAAACTGGTGATGTTAGATCCCCACATGGGACTCTTAAAAATCGTCTTTGACTATGAAGAACCCAAAGAAGACCCTAGACTTAAAGAATCCTCTTTGGCTATGAAGTCTTTTCTGATCTCGCCCTCCCCAACCCCAGGTCCCCCTCCTGTGGGTTTTTCACTTGCCCAGATAGAAATAAGCATTCTTCCTTTTTGCTTTAAATCACCCCAGTACATATCTCCAAAAAACCACATCTTATTCTTTAATAACTACTTCTTTAGTTGTCCTAATTAGACTAGCCTAGACAAGAATGTCAGCTCCTTGATGAAAAGGATGCTGTCTGAATCATCTTGGTGTTCTCCAGACCCATGACAGTCCTAGGCCCATAATAAAACCTCAAAAAATATATGTGCTGAGTAAATGGGAAAGTGAATAATTGTGATGAAAAAGAAATTTGAGCACAGATAAAAGGGAAAGGTGGTTGGCAATAGATTACCTTTCAAATCCTTTCCAAACTTGATATTGTTAAACTTTTATTGATTCACTTAACCAAGTTGTTTTCTAAATATCGCTGTGATTTTGTGACTATGCTCTTCCCTACCCACCCTCATCACTGTGTTCTTAGACACACTTATCTCTTTCTTGCACTTACGTTTCTGCCTGTCTCTCCTCCAACACCAGGATATCAGCATTCTTTGGCTGACTACTACATTCATCCTTCTCTTCTCTCTGTATCTATAGATTATTCCTTGTTCCCCAGTCTTAGGATGACAGGTTAGGAGAAAAGCATCATTTAAACTGATTTTCAAATTGCCTAGGAGATGTACTTTTCTTTGTGAAGTTCCTTTTAAGCAACGGTGCTGTTGCAATTAATTATAACCCAGTTTTAATGATACTCTTCTTACTGGATGAATGCGTATCTGCCAACTGATTAATAAATCATCACAGGTGTATTCATCAGCTTATTCCTCCTTCTTTCTCATTCCTGCTCCCCTCTACCTCCAAACACCACTTAACTTTAAGAAAAATGGTCTTGGCCAGGTGCGGTGGCTCATGCCTGTAATCCCAGCACTTTGGCAGGCCGAGGTGGGTGGATTGCCAGAGGTCAGGGGTTCAAGACCAGTCTGGCCAACATGGCAAAACCTTATCTCTACTAAAAATACAAAAAAAAAAAAAAAAAAGTTGGGCATGGTGGCGTGTACCTGTAATCCCAACTACGTGGGAGGCTGAGGCAGGAAAATTGGTTGAAGCTGGGAGGTGGAGGGTGCAGTGAGCTGAGATTGTGCCACTTCACTTCAGCCTGGGCAATAGAGTGAGACTCTGCCTCAAAAAAAAAAAAAAAAAAGAAAAAGAAAAATGGCCTTATCTGTCTTAGTTTATTCCTGATCATGATCACTGATTTTCAGTTTTGATTGAGATCAGAAAGAAAATGCTCAGAGAACTGCTATGTAGATTTCAGAGTACTCTGACACAGGAAACCTGGAGCAGTGGAGGACTGCTTTAATACTTTGATTCTAGAAAAAGCAGAAAACACCTTGTGTTTTTATTAGGAAGATGTTGCAAAAAATTTGTTCATCCTAGTGAAATTTTAGGGATCACTTAAACACACCCAGTGCTCAAATCATACCTATTGTTTAGTGTTCCCAATCAGAATCCTGCAACACTTTCATCACAGATGAGATTCCCATCTGCAACTGGATAGAATACTGATATTAATTAGAATTATAGGATGTTAAATGTGCTCCAGATTCTTTATTTTTACAAATGATGAAATTCGGGTTCAGGATAGAGTGGCCTATCCAAAGTCACACAAACAATTAATGGTAAATCCAAGGCTAGAATCCATGTCTAATGGCATTTTCCAAACAACTCCCATAAAGACAAAAATTCCCACCCTTAAAATCACTTCTTATTTGTTTTACATTTGTCCCTAGAAAGCCCCAAGCAAAGTACCAATATGCAAGTCAGGAGAATGGTGCATTCTTACAGCATTCATTGCCAAAAATTTGGTTCTTAGAGTAGTTTCTGATCCTTAGTAGAAAGTAGAACTCTGAGAGAATTGAGAACACTTGGATGCTGGGAGTAAAAGTCAGGAACTTTCTAGAACATTTTCAAGTGTGTGTTTTTCAGAACATTTGTGATCTATAACATGTGAATTATGGACCAAAAAAAGAGATAATCTTGGTCAAATCAATTGAGAAATGTCGAAATGCAGTTAATTTTTTAAAGACGTTTGCTCCACAAAACACCCTGTAAAGAGGATGAAACAACAAGATCAGATGGAGAAAATCTTCGCAAACCAAATACTTAACAAAAGACTTTTATGTAGAATATATAAAGAACCCTCAAAATTCAACAGTAAAATTTGGAAAATGGGCAAAAGACAAGAAAGACATTTCATCAAGAATATATGAATGCAAAATTATTAATGATGTTCAACATGCCCACTAGAATGGCTATAATCAGAGAGACATGCAATACCAAGTGTTGGGAAGGATGTGGAGAAACCAGATCTTTCATACGTTGCTCATGGGACTGCAAAATGGTGCAGCTACTCTGGAAAATAATTTGGCAGTTACTTAGTAAACTAAATATATATTTAAGATACAACCCAGCAATCATGTTCCTGGGTGTTAATCTCAGAAAAATGAAAACATACATCCACAAAAATACATGTATATGAATATTCATAGAAGCTTCATTTGTAATAGCAAAGAATTGGAAACAACTCAAATGCCTGTCAATGAATGAATGTTTAAATAAATGGTGGTATATACATAGCACAGAAAATGACTCAACAATTGATACATGTAGCAACATGGATGGATCTCAAAGGAATTATCCTGAGTGAAAATAAGTCAATCTCAAAAGATTATACATGATTGTATGTATGATTCCATTTATATAACATTCTCAAAGCAACAGAATTATAGAGCTAGAGATAGTGGTTGCTGAAGACCAAGGACACAGCTCAGTATAACCACAGGAGTAGCACAATATCTAGGTTGGAGTTATAAATCTGGGAATCATCAGCATTCAGATAGCATTTAAAGCCATGAGATTGAATGAGATCACTTTGGGATAAGTGAAGATAGAAAAGATGAGAAGTCCAAGGACCAAACCCTGGGTTCTGATACATTAAGAATCCACAAGAAAAGGAGGGATCAGCATAAGATATTAAAAGACATGGCCAGAGACTGTTAGAGTGGTGGAATTGGGATTGATTTTTCTCTTTTCTTTACATTTTCTTCACTGTGGCTTTATTACTTTTAAAAATTTTAAAAAGGTTTAAATATATCTTCTCTTCTTTGATGTGTTTGTAAACTCCTTGAAGACAGAGCAAATCTATGTTTTGATTTGGGTTTGTTTATATACTTCAACTCCACTGAGAAACCAAGAAAAAGATTGTTAATTTAAAGAATACATTAGCTAAGGCATTCAGTAGGCATGATAGAGGATCGAGTTCATCTCGTATAGGTTTTCATTGTCTTACATAAATGTAACTTGAGGAAAAAAGAAAAATTATAAAATGTTTTACTAGATAACCTTCGGGGTTGAATTTTCCTTCTTCCAGATTCTAAGCGTCATAAGGTCAGGAACAGTATCTATCCAGTTCTTTGCACAGTGCTTTCCATTTAGTAAGGTTCCATAAAATTTGAAACATGTATGTCTGCTAAAATCCCCCAAAACCCAAATGCTACATTTAGGAAAAACTATTTTTCCAATAACTGAGCTCTGTGCAGAACTTGCTTATAATTTTTATATGTTCAAATTTTTTCCCTTTTATGGATGGAGTTTTACAGATCATAAATTCAACTGCTCGGACAACCCTAGAAGTTATTTATTCTTACCCTCTCTACCAATCCTCTTATGTTGAATTACTGACTCAATAGAGCTTAGCTGAAACTGGCACTTTTCTAACACTAATAATATTTTCTATTTTTTCGGGGTCTTTCTGCCAAGAGCTTAAAAAAGTAGTGAGGTAAGCAGTAAAAGGCATTTCCTCTCTGAAGGCCAAATCTTGAAAGTTCACATCAAGATTTGCATCAGCCAATGTAAGACTTTCTCCATTCCCACTATACCTGACTTTATTAGCTTTTCTTTAGCAGAGGGTTAGGGAACATGGGTTCTGTTTATAGACAAATAATTTAATCTCAAAGCTGTAATGACTCAATTATAATGCTATAATCACCACATCACCTTCATGTCTCATAATTTTGCTGTGGGAACTTTTGAGACAATATTCATAATTGGGTTCAAGATATATTGATGGTTAAAGGCCACTGCCCTAAATACAGATGTTCTTTACATATTTGTCTTTGGCTCTTTTTTTCTTTGCACTCATTTATGATCATTGCAGTGATTGCTTCCAAAAGATTAAATCTGCTCCTTGTATCCCCAGTCTTCCTCTCTCTCTAATGCTCAGTTCTGGATAATCAGTAAGTAGCTCTGTACCAACATAGCCTAGGCCATATTTTAAGAAAAGCTTAGGGCCCATCTGGAGAACCCAATGGTCATCTTGGGGACTTGTGTCCTGAGTCAGCCCAGATTCATTAGGTGGTATTAAGTTAAATGAATTAGCTGAGTACTTCCAGCCTCAAGCCCATATTAGTCTAAGAACGGTGGCAATGATGTACCTAACAACAGGAATACCACGTACTGAGCTAGGGCAGCTGAGAGAAGGCAGAGAAAGATAAATAGATGAGAATCATAACTAGCAATAATTAGTGCTTTATGATGTGAACTCATCTATCATCAAAAGCTTGCATGGCAATTACCATCTTACCCATTTTATTTTATTTTATTTTACTTTATTTTATTGATTTATTTTGAGATGGAGTCTTGCTCTGTCGCTCAGGTTGGAGTGCAGTGGCGTGGTCTCAGCTCACTGCAACCTCTGCCTCCTGGCTTGAAGCAATTTTCCTGCCTCAGCCTCCCAAGTACCTGGGACTACAGGCGTCTGCCACAATGCCCAGCTAATTTTTGTATTTTTAGTAGAGACAGGGTTTCACCATGCTGGCCACACTGGTCTCCAACCCCTGACCTCAGGTGATCCGCCTGCCTTGGCCTCCCAAAGTGCTGGGATTATAGGCGTGAGCCACCGCGCCCGACCTTCCTCATTTTATTAAAAAGGAAATAGCAGCATGGAAAGAGTGGGTGATTTTCTCAAAGACATATTAAGGGTTTAGCAAAAGGTTGGAGTCACAGTTTAATCTTCTAAAAGACAGGTCATCTTTCATGTTGTGAAAAACATGAAAAGAATGATAACCAACATACTAATTAAGAGACTATTGCCATAGTTCAGGTGGGAAGATGATGGAGACTTAAACTAAAAGCTTCTGTATGGAAGAACTTATTCTTTCTTCCTTACATTTCCATTAAGGAAATGTACTGTACTCCTCATAGAGAAGATAATATTGAAGCGAATACTTCTAGTTTCTCCATCTTCACCTACATTTATTCCAACTCAGGGAGCAGAGATAGATGACCTGAAATTTGAGCACCTCATGCACTATAGGGTAACTTCACTTAAGGAATGTTTATTCAGTTGAATGGCAATATGAGCGCATTTCTCTTGTAGTTTTTGTGTTTTCTGCCCTGGGTTTTATAAGAGGGAACAGGGCTTTCTCACCTCTTCCTCCCATTATGAAGCAGGCAGAGGGGCAGTTGTTCTCCCACTTGGTTGAGGTGGGCTATTCTTCAGCTTCCTTCTCGTCATTTGGGTGAGTAAATTGGGCTCAAATGTTCCCACCCATTGGTGCCAATGTCTACATTTAGGATGAGGTATAAAGATGGTCACAAGTCAACTCCAGTCACAATCTCAAATCCAGCTTCACCAAGAAGCTTTGTATTTTGTTTTACTGAACAGTCATCAATAAAGCTGACTCTTTCTTCCTTCTATCTTTCTAGACCTGTTAGAGTGCTAAAGAGAAGACAAGTTATTAGCACCCAAAAGAAGCACCAGTGGGGATGGAAATACAAGGTTGACATTCACTGAGCTGTGTTTTTTTTCCAGGGAAATGGATATTCTTGATATTTTGAGCAAACTCTTCTTCTCTGTTTGATCAGTGCCCAGAACAAGGAAATGGGTTAGTCTCTCTGAGCCTTAGATTCCTGGTCTGTAAAATAAGGATTAAGGATAGCTCATTTTAAACAAGGGTAATGCTATTTTCTACCCCTTAGGCTCATAAGAGGATATGTACAGAGCCTGGTGAGTTTTATATCATCTCATCTTGAATGGCAATCAAAACTCCTTCTGGGCCTCCATGACACTGATGGAGTGTCAGCAGTTATTAAAGTAAAGGAGCAAAGATAAACAACAGGAGTCTTTGATCCCGGGGCCTGGTAATCAGTCCATTAAAAAAACAGAGGATGAGATCCAGTTATGCTCTCTAACTCTATTAAAACCTAGGCAGATCTGACTCTGCATGTTTCCTGGTCCTGCTGGCCTTACCCAGATCTAATAAAGAAAGTGGTTTTATCTTTGCTCTTACTAACACTGTCACTCTCTGTACTAAGGGAGGTAATAAGGGTGAGAAGAGAGTGGGATCTGGAAAGCTGAGCACCAGCTGTCCTAACTACATATTTATGATATACCCTTTGTGTCTAATGTCTCTTTTCCATGGAAGAAACAGAGTCAAGATCCATAAAGATTGATGATATGCTCAAAGTTACAGAGCAAATTGGAGTAGGAAAAACTAAGAAAATGTGTTAATTGATTGAAAGAACATTCATTGATCATCCATCATGGGCCAACGTTATGCTAGGCTGTAAGAGTAGGATTAAAAATGTGAATAAATATGAGTCCTTTCTCATCCCTTAGGAGCAATAAAATATTGGTGGCTCTATGAGAGAACATTGTAAAAGATACAACAAAATCACTGAGGGGAAGTGCCCATTTTTCTAGAAGAAAAGATTCAGACTATCACTATCAAAAAGTTATATGTAATATAAATTATATATCAAAAAGGTTATATATAAAACCTATACCTATCCTATATATGTCATACATATACATATATATGTATATGTAAATCAACTTCTATCCAGTTCAATTGCAATGTAATTTCCATAACTAAAGTGGCACATATAGGTGATTTAAAAATGTTTTTAGTAAAGTTAAATGCAATTTAATTGAATTTGTTTGCCTGGTAGTGAATCTTAATAGTTATTGATTACATTTTAAATTGATCTAAATTAGTGGGTTACCCCTGTCACAGATAATATGGTTAGTAAATTACAGCTTAAGAATGGCACCATATCTCTGTGCTGAGAAAAACCTTGAAAGCTCAACAATTCATTTGACTAGAACAAAACTCACATTTTCTTATCAGTCCTTTTCTTATAATTATTCAGATGATTATTTTCTTTCCAGCTTTTATTTTAGGTTTGGGGGGACATGTGCAGATTTGTTACACGGATAAGTTGTGTGTTGCTGGAGTTTGGTATACAGATTATTTTGTCACCTAGGTAATGAGCATAGTAGTATCCAATAGGTAGGCTTTCAATCCTCACCCTTCTCCCACCTTTCACCCTCTAGTAGGCCCTGGTGTCTATTATTCCCTTCTTTGTGTCCACGTGTACTTAATGTTTAGCTCTCACTTATAAGCGAGAACATGCAGTATTTGGCTTTCTGTTCCTGCATTAATTGACTTAGGGTAATGGCCCCCAGCTGCATCCATGTTGCTGCAAAGGACATGATTTCATTCTTTTTATGGCTATATAGTACTCCATGGTGTATATGTACCACATTTCTTTATCCGGTCCACTGTTGATGAGAATCTAAATTGATTCCATTCCGATGACTATTTTATGATATTGGAATAACTTTCTAATTTTTGGAAAGTTTATCATTGCAATAAATTCCGGAGGAATCAGCAGGTAAATCTAGACTCATCATAGATTGCTCACAGACACAAGTGGGTTTTGTAACAATAGATCACTGTAAGAAGAACTGTTCTTCCCAATGATTAGAGTTGTAGTAAAGTGCTTGGGTATTGTTTTATTTTTTGTTTTGTTTTGTTTTTGTTTTGTTTTGTTTTTTGTTTTTGTTTTTGTTTTTGAGACAGAGTTTCACTTTGTCGCCCAGGCTGGGAGTGCAGTGGTGCAATCTCAGCTCACTGCAACCTCCGCCTCCTGGGTGCAAGCGATTCTCCTGCCTCAGAGTCCTGAGTAGCTGGGACTACAGGTGCGGGCCACCGTGCCCGGCTAATTTTTTGTATTTTTTAGTAGAGATGGGGTTTCACCATATTGGCCAGGCTGGTCTCAAACTCCTTACCTCATGATCCGCCCGCCTCAGCCTCCCAAAGTGCTGGGATTATAGGCGTGAGGCACCATGCCTGGCCCTGTGCTTGGGTATTCTTTTTTATTATTATTACTTCATTTATTTATTTAATTTTTCTTTTTTTTTTTGAGACGGAGTCTTGCTCTGTCACCCAGGCTGGAGTGCAGTGGCGCGATCTCGGCTCACTGCAAGCTTCGCCTCCCAGGTTCACGCCATTCTTCTGCCTCAGCCTCCCGAGTAGCTGGGACTACAGGCACCTGCCACCACGCCCGGCTAATTTTTTGTATTTTTAGTAGAGACGGGGTTTCACTGTGTTAGCCAGGATGGTCTCGATCTCCTGACCTTGTGATCCACCAGCCTCGGCCTCCCAAAGTGCTGGGATTACAGGCGTGAGCCACAGCCCCCGGCCTGGTATTCTTTCTCACAAATGGCTGCTTGTTTTTAATTGATGGCCAACTTGAAGGCATAATCTGAGTGATGTATCTGAAGAAGATTATTATACCTCAACGTTACAGAAACGAGTTTATTTTTAAGCTACTATTTATTGAGCACACACAATGGATCAACTGCCATTTTAGATGCTTTTTGTATATTGTCATAGGTAATCCTCATAAACCTTTGAAATTGGTATTATTATACCCATTTTACAGATGCATAATCAGAAATTCAAAGAGGTTAAATAATACATCTAAATTTACACAGGTACTAAGTGGTAAAACTAGGATTTGCTTTTGAATTCTCAACTGTGATACAATAATCACTATGCCAGGCATTTCAGATGATGAGGCAATACAAAAGCCTTGGTTCCTAATTTTTAAGATCTTATGATATGCTTGGAGAATCAGATATTTATGAAAGCAAAATGGTGTCAATGCTAAAGTTTTAGAATCAAAATCTTATAGCAATATTTACAAAGAAAAAATATAGATAGACTTCTTGGAGTTTTGTGAAACTTCAAAAGAAAATGTTTTCAACAAGTTATCATGGGAAAAAGAGAATTCTGGGCAAGTGTTCTTGTACAAGTATGTGAGCTTTGCTCAGATGTCCATGGGTAGGTGGCTGAATAGAGTTCATGGTGCAGTACAGGAGGGATATAGGAGAGGATTAAGCTGGAAAAGTAGAAGTGAATGAAAAGAGCAAGACGATAGACTACCCATCGTGCAACACACACAAAAGGAAGAATTTTAAAGCTATGAATATTCTGGTGTATTTCAGGATTCTCAGTGGGAAAAAATCTTTTTCACTGTTGTTTGAGGAAATTTACTCAGCAGACTATATTCAATAATGTAACCTAAGGTTTTATTTCTCAGACCTTCTTTTTCCAGTACCTCCTATCTATCTAGATAATATGGAAGCCAGGGAGAAGAATGGGAACCCAAGATCTATGAGCCCTTATGGCATATGAAAAGTGGGTGTTATCTGAAAAGTAGAACTCTTGATGAAACCAGGCCTTTCCCAACAATGGAGCTCAGGACAATGCTGTTTTCAATGTCCATACTATTAGACTTGTTATAGATGAGCTTCTATAATGATGGCTTTCTGGTTAATTAAACTCTCTGAATGATTCTGTGTAACACTGACTTCTGTGATTCATCACAGAACAAGTCTTCATTCTTTCATGGATTATTACTGTTTTCAGTGACTATATTTGGTTGTTTACTCTTTTTGGCACAAATCACCCAGTGAGTCAACAACCAGAGTTGCGAACAAATTACCCTCATTGTCTTTTCCGAGTCCCTTAATTTACTTTATTTTTCATTTGTTGCAAATGTCATTGTTTCTGCTAATGTTGTTTTTTAACATCTGCCAAGATAAAAAATAAAAAAATCACTTGTAATCCTTGTAGCTTGTTTTCTTCACAAGTCATAGAAGCTATTGTAAGATAAAATTCAAGCAGTTGGGAACAATATGTTTGATAAACTTTGCTGTGTTAAATGCTTTGGAGATCATTCCTGAGCAGGAGTAGCATAATGCATTAATAAGTATATAGTGAAACTTCAGGAGAGATGGAAAGTGTTTACTCATTGAAGTAATTTCTGGGAAAGCAACTTGGAACAGACTTTAGAGGATTCTGTGTTCTGTTTCTGGGTCTTCTTTTGTTAAAATGGCAAAAGTATAGCTTGGAGATGATAGGCTTTATCTTCTTGACTCTGTAGACCTCAAGCTCTTTCCAGTTAATGGTATTACCAAATTACTCATTGACTTTAAGTACATCTCAAATTGACAACAATAGTGAAAAAGGCAATGGTAGAAATGTTAGCTCTCAGCTATTGTGTGCATACAATAGGGGAGAACTATACTAAATCCTTCTCATAGGTTATTACATTTAATGTTTAACAAAACTTAAAAGTAAACATTTTAACTCCATTTTATATTAGAGTTTAATTATCTTAAGCAAAGTTACACAGTGAAGGAGCCAGTCTTTTGTTTGATTCTAAGGCCCATGTCCTTAACCAATACAATATTCTATCTCTCAGATTCACTGAGTCTTTGCCAAACCAACGTGTGTATGTGTGTGTGTGTTGTGTGAATGTGTGTAAATGCCTCCTCTTTCTTTTTTTTTTAATGTTACTTTAAGTTCTGGGATACATATGCTGAATGTGCAGGTTTGTTACAAAGGTATACCTGTGCCATGGTGGTTTCCTGCACCTATCAACCTGTCATCTAGGTTTTTTTTTTTTTTTTTTTTTTTTGTGGGCGGGGGTTTGGTTTTTTTCCCAGGCTGGAGTGCGGTGGTGCAATCTCGGCTCACTGCAAGCTCCGCCTCCCGGGTTCACGCCATTCTCCTGCCTCAGCCTCCCGAATAGCTGGGACTACAGGCGCCCGCCACAACGCCCGGCTAATTTTTTGTACTTTTAGTGGAGATGGGGTTTCACCATGTTAGCCAGGATGGTCTTAATCTCCTGATCTCGTGATCTGCCCCCCTCAGCCTCCCAAAGTGCTGGGATTACAGGTGTGAGCCACCGCGCCTGGCCTGTCATCTAGGTTTTAAGCCCTGCATGCATTAAGTATTTGTTC
The DNA here is from genome assembly GCF_009828535.3 of Hylobates moloch. NCBI lineage: Eukaryota > Metazoa > Chordata > Mammalia > Primates > Hylobatidae > Hylobates > Hylobates moloch. The sequence goes on from NW_026652283.1 coordinate 70,387,995, forward strand.
TAATGCTCTCCCTCCCCTTTACTCCCAACTCCTGACAGGTACCAGTGTGTGATGTTCCCCTCCCTGTGTCCATGTGTTCTCACTGTTCATCTCCCACTTATGAGTAAGAACATGCGGTGTTTGGTTTTCTGTTCCTGTGTTAGTTTGCTGAGGATGATGGTTTCCAGCTTCATCCATGTCCCTGCAAAGGACATGAACTCATTCATTTTTATGGCTGCATAGTATTCCATGGTGTATATGCACCACATTTTCTTTATCCAGTCTATCATTGATGGGCAGTAAATGCCTCCTTCTATGTATAAAGACACCTATACAAATGTATCTTTGCACTTCTGAGTATAGAACGTTTGCAAACACATAGTAGAACTATTACCATTCACAGTGAGCTGCAGTTATAGAAACTCCTTTTATTCTCTCTTCCCCACAGTCTAACCAATACTGCTTTGCAGAAGTAACTTTATTTGAAAGAGATCTGACCATGTCACTACTGCCCTCAGAAAACTTTAGAGGTTCCCTATAGAAAATGTAATAAAGCCTAAATTCCTCAGCCCTCTGTCAACATTTCCCCTGCTGAACTTTCCAATCCTATATTTCATCACATCTTCCCTCCAATTCTAAGCTCTTCTCATAGTAGGCTACCATCATTCCCACCAATATACACACAATTTCCTGACTGTGCACCTTTTTTATGCTGTCCCTTCTTTCTGACATTCAATACTTAAGTCTTAAACATCTTTTAAGCCCCAGATGAAAACACTTAAGAACAGAATCTGCCTTATTTTCTCATTGAATATTACATTTGATTATGGTGTGTTTCAAAGTTTGCCTTAGAGCATAATACTCATTTGTGTATGCATCTATCTTATCTCACAACTCTCTTCCACCTGTGCTCCTTTCAAGCACGAGAACACCTGGTTTATTTGGTATTTACAGTTTCTTGCATATTGCTTAACACATGCTCAGAAAATGTTGGTTAACTTGAAGCAAATATTCACCACTGTTATTTATTTTTATAACTACTTCATTCCACCAGTGCAAAGAATGTACCTATGCTATGAAATGGCCAAAATGTAAATATTTTTCTGATATATTTAAAAAATATGCCATGTTTGATCCATTATCTCGCTATCCTCAAGGAGCCACTAACTCAGATGTTTACGTCAAAACTTTTATAGATCTCATCTATAAGACATGAATCAAAAATTTTAAAAACAAGTTATTATTTTCAAGAAAGATATTTCTATAAAATGAAAAGGTTTAATTCAAGGCCTTACTTCTTTTATTCCAGTGCTAGCTGTGAAATGTGAAGAAGTAGCCTGAGGTGCTTGAGATTAATACTCTATGGACAATTAATCTAGTTCAATCTTGAGCATAGAATACTTAATACAAGTACTATACTTATGTAGCCATTCATTTTCCAAACAAAGACTGATTATATCCCCAGGAAGTCAACCACAGCTTTCCATCACTTACAGCCACTGGCCAACACTTCGTCTCCAGTGAAAATATTGTGTCTTTTTCTATTTTAAATATTTTTATCTTATTTTTATACATGAATATCTGTGTATGTCACTGTTCTCTATCTTAAACTAAACATCTAAGAATGGAATGGCCATACCAAAGTCTGGTCAGCCTGATCATTTCCGTCGTTTTAATTTAAAGTATGAATTGGATCAGCAACTTAATGATCTGAATTAAGCTGGTTTAGAAATCAGATAATGTGAGAATAAACGACCATGGGTTGCATAAGTGTGGTCCATACCTAACTGGAAGGAAACCGTAAACCAGAATAACCATAGTCTGAAACATGGGGTGGAAAAACAATTTTGTCACAAGAAAATATTTTACTCCCAGTTTCTTCAGGTAGGGGAGGCCCTTCTAGAGAGAGACAAAATGCAACTATACATAACAAGAGTTTAGAGCAATGGAAGAGAATCTCCCAGCTATGTTCAGACCAGAAGATAATATATTTCAAGTAAGCCACAGAGGTCTTCATTCATTCATTTAACAAGACCTGCTCTGTGCCAAGCACCATTTTAAGAACTGAGGATATAGTTAAGAACAACAACAATAAAAATCTGCCATTATTAAACTTACATTCTAATCCAAGAAGAAAATAAATAACCAAATGAACACATAATACAATATCAGTTATTATAGAAGAAAAGTAAAGTAAAGACATCTAGTCTTTGGGGATAAGTCAGATAACAGAATTTCAGAGAGAGTGGTCAGGGGTCTCTTACCTGAGGACAAGTTAGCAGAAACCCAAAGGAGGCAAGGAAGCAAGCCATGAAGAGATCTTGACAAGAGTGTTTCAGGCAAAGAGAACAACAAGTACAAAGACTGGGTGAGAGTAGTTGGCGGGAACAACCAACAAAGTCATGGTGCCTGGGACTATAAGCCTGTGCCATCACATGCCTTAGATACATTTTGACAAATATATTCACCCATGTAACCATGACCTCAAACAAGATACAGAGTATTTCTATTTTGGCCTGGTGCAGTGGCTCATACCTGTAACCTCAGCACTTTGAAAGGCAGAGGCTGGAGGATCACTTGAGTCCAGAAGTTCAAGATCAGCCTGGACAGCATAGCAAGACTCTGTCTCAACAAAACATTTAAAAATTAGTCAGGTGCAGTGGCATGCACCTGTGGTCCCAGCCACTTAAGAGACTAAGGTGGGAGGATCGCTTGAGCCCTAGAGTTTGAGGCTGCAGTGAGCTGTGATCACAACACTGCAGCCTGGGTGAGAGAGTGAAACCCTCTGAGTCTCTCTAAAATTTTTTTTTTTCCAATTATCCCTAAGAGTTCCTTCATTTCTGCTTCCAGTCAATGTCCACCCTGCCTCCTGATGCATATGGTCTAGTTTTTTTTTTTCCCACTATGAATTAGTTACACCCATTCTAGAACTTCATATGAATGAAACCATAGAGTATACATACTTTTGGTAAGGGTTTGTTTGTTTAATATGTTTTTGAGACTTATTTATGTTTTTGCATACATTATTAGTCTATTCTTTTTTTAACTGCTGATTAGTTAATATTCCAATGTATGACCATTCCACAATTATTTATTTTTCTGTTGGAATTCATTTGAATGGATTCTAATTTCTGACTATAATGAATAAAGATATTATTTTATATAACTCACTGTATTGACATATCTTTTCATTTCTTTTGGTAAATACTTAGAGTGGAATTGCTGAGGCATGGGGCAAGTGTATTGTTTCCTTTTAATGAAAAAAAAAACCCTGCTAAAAAGTTTTCTAAAATAGTTGTACCTTTTTTCAAGTTCTTTTGAGGCACTCATTTATTTATTTTGGAATTCAGATAAGAATGAACACATCATAGACAGTCATTGTACAAAGTAATCCAGTTATCTCAATTGCAATTAATAAACGTTTTTTCTTCCAGATAGTTAACACTTTTTCAGATCAATCTTAGTGCCACGTTATGCAAAAACTAAATTTTAAAAAACGTCTAAATAGATTAAGATTGTAGAAGCCAATTATGCTTTTCTCAGTTGGAACTATTTCAAAATAACTGTTTCAGTAATATAAATCAGATCAAAAGGAGGTGAATTTCAGTTTACTTCCTGAAATATAATTCACAAAATAAGACCTTATCTTTAAGAGGTCCTTTAAGCTGGCTTTTATTCTGCTGTGATTTCCAAAATCTCACTAAGAGGGAGAAGAAAAAACTAGCCGTATTTAAAATGTTCTGCCTTTTAATGGCCACCAGTTTTAGGTCTTCTTTATGCCATTTAGAAGTGAATCTTTTTCCCTTTGGTAACCACTTTTTTTTTTCCTAAAAGATGGATTCTCGCTCTGTCACCCAGGCTGGAGTGCAGTGGTGCAATCTTGGCTCACTGCAACCTCCGCCTCCCAGGTTCTAGAAATTCTCCTGCCTCAGCCTCCCGAGCAGCTAGGACTACAGGCACAGGCCACCACGCCTGGCTAATTTTTTTTTTTTTTTTTTTGGACTTTAGTAGGGATAGGGTTTCACCATGTTGCCCAGGCTGGTCTTGAACTCCTGAGCTCAGGCGATCCACCCACCTTGGGCTCCCAAAGTGCTAAGATTACAGGCATGAGCAACCTCCGCCTCCCAGGTTCTAGAAATTCTCCTGCCTTAGCCTCCCGAGCAGCTAGGACTACAGGCATAGGCCACCACGCCTGGCTAATTTTTTTTTTATTTTTTTTTTTTGGATTTTAGTAGGGATAGGGTTTCACCATGTTGCCCAGGCTGGTCTCGAACTCCTGAGCTCAGGCGATCCACCCACCTTGGGCTCCCAAAGTGCTAGGATTACAGGCATGAGCCACCGCGCCCAGCCGGAAACCACTTTTTTCCCACTGTTCTCACAGCTGTTGTAATAGAGCCCCAATTTCTTCCCCTGAAGAGATCCCCACTTTCCTGATGTCATGACAGTTACAGGAAATGGGATTCTCCGTTGCTGCATTTCCTTTCAGAGACAGTGCTCTCCTGGGTACCTCAGTAGCTCACATACACAAGTAGTTGCATCATGTTCCCTAGAAGCTGTAATGAAGTCTTGATAGAGTTTCAATGGTTCTGAACTATCTGTTGCTTTAATTAAATCTTTCCTATTTTTAACCATAAATAATCCAAGACTTTTCTCTTTGTGTGCAGTCTTCGACCTCAAATCCACTTTTGCAACATCATCCTATCACTTGAATAATGAGGCAAAAAGAGTCATTGACTTTGGTGAAAAACCTTCAACATTTTTTCTGACCTTATTAAACTCTTCTAAACTTTAATTAGCAGATAAACCTACGTAAGGAGCCACATCAAGATCACAGATAAGGGGAATCAAATGATTTACATGGTTACCAACAAACATTTTTTCAGTTCCACCCAAATCCTCATTCCTGATATTCCACCCAAGCGTTTTGCATTTTCTGCAATTGTTTACAAAGTTTCAGGATCATGGTCACCAGTTTCCTCTACAATTGTTCCATAAAAGTGTAGGAAGGTCTAGCTAAGTTGGGAAGAATAATAAGAGGAAAGTTCAACCTGTGCTAAGTGGAAGCTCATGAGTTTCTTATTTTAATTTAGCAATCAACACTCTGAGAGTTTCTTCAACTCCTGCAGCATTTTGGAAATTTGAACTCGAATATTGCAGCAATTTTCATTTTTAGTTAAAAGAAAACATTTTGATTTTGTTCTAATTTATCCTGTTCAGATTGTGGCAATTAATATGATTTTGACACTGAATTCTCTAAGGTGTTTGGACCTTTCCAAATAATGTTATTTGCAGTTCCTGTTATTATTTGCAAGGATATATGTAAATAATTATCAGATTTAATTAGTAAGAATATTTTATCAGCCAGTCATGATCCATAACAAGTATTTTTTTTTTTTTTTTTGAGACAGAGTCTTGCTGTCGCCCAGGCTGGAGTGCAGTGGCGCGATCTCGGCTCACTGCAGGCTCTGCCCCCCAGGGTTCACGCCATTCTCCTGCCTCAGCCTCCCGAGTAGCTGGGACTACAGGCGCCCACCACCTCACCGGGCTAATTTTTTGTATTTTTTAGTAGAGACGGGGTTTCACTGTGTTAGCCAGGATGGTCTCGATCTCCTGACCTTGTGATCCGCCCGCCTCGGCCTCCCAAAGTGCTGGGATTACAGGCGTGAGCCACCGCACCCGGCCCATAACAAGTATTTTTAAAAAGCCAGTACTCCTCTAAAACCTGAAATATCTTAAAATCATAAGATAATCCTCTTTTATTTCTGTTTGGCATGTCCAACAAATCTAACTTTCTTATTTTTTAAACCATAACCATTAAAGTCATCAAATAAGATATCATTAAAATCTGAAAACATAGAATTTACAGGGACAGCCCTGTGTTCAGCATCTTTCTGCCGGTCAATTGTGAATTCGCCTTCAGCATATCATCTGTCAGTGGCAACATCAATCTCTAGTGTAGTAATCTTAACATTTTCTTTGTGAAGCCTGCCAGTAATTGTTCTGTGCTCTTCTGCTTTGTTGTTTATCATCCAAATCCTGGTTGACTGAAACATCGTCATCTGCGTAGGAGTGGCAGTGTTGGCAAAATCTACATTTCCAGGCTTTACTCCATTGAATAAACCCCCCACTGTTCCTGCCCTCCTGCTTTTTTCTTTTTTCTTCTTCTTCTTCTTTGAGACAGGGTCTCTGTCACCCAGGCTGGAGTGCAGTGGTGCTATCTCAGCTCACTGCAACCTCCGCCTCCTGGGCTCAAGTGATTCTCTTGCCTCAGCCTCCCGAGTAGCTGGGACTACAGGTGTGTACCACCATGCCTGGTTAATTATTGGATTTTTTGTAGAGACGGCGTCTCGCCATGTTGCCCAGACTGGTCTCGAACTCCTCAGCTCAAGCAATTTTTCCATCTTGTCAACCTCCTGAAGTGCCAGGATTACAGGGTGAGCCGCCACACCTGCCCCCTCTGCTATTCTTAATTCATGATCCTCTTTCACAAGTAAATTGTCAAACTCTTCAATCCTTCTGAGAAAAGTGACTGGAATTCTGGAGACTGCCACTTCATTGTAAATAGATGTTGCTTCGGAAGGCAGCCTACTCCAACTACAGCTCAATGCTGGCCTGTGCCAAGGATACACGGGTCTCAGCATCTGGAGAGGAGGTCAGCAGCCTCACAGGGACCCCGCCGATGCCGCATCCATGTTTCATTCCCTTCAACGATGTTCCAGAGTTCTGGTTCTTCCACATCCTCTCCAACATTTAGTGTCATCAGTTGTTTTAAATTTTGACCTTTTTTTGTAAGTGCATAGAACCATCTCACTGTTGTTTCAATGTGCCTTTTTTTGACACCTAATGATGTTGAATCCTTTTTCATATGTTCATTGGCCATTTTTTTTTTTTTTTTTTTTTTTTGAGACACAGTCTCACTCTGCTGCCCAGGCTGAAGTGCAGTGGTGCGATCGCAGCTCACTGCCACCTCCGCCTCCCGGGTTCAAGTGATTTTCCTGCCTCAGCCTCCTAAGTAGCTGGGATTACAGGCATGTACCACCACGCCCAGCTAATTTTTGTATTTTTAGTAGAGACGGGGTTTCACCATGTTGGCCAGGATGGTCTCGATCTCTTGACCTCGTGAGCCACCCTCTCGAACTCCCAAAGTGCTGGGATTACAGGCATGAGCCACTGCGCCTGGCCCATTGGCCATTTTTATATCATTCTTTGTAGAGAGTCTGTTCAAGGGTTTTGCCTATTATATTGCTGGTTTGTAGGAGGTATTTATATATTCCATATTGATTCATATAGGTTATACAATTTTCTAACTGTGAGGGAAAGCCATTAGAAGGTTTGGAACAAGGCAAAGCCAGTAGTTTAGTTATGCAGAATTTGCACTGTGCAATTTTAGGGGCTGCCATTCACATTTATAGTCATCATAGGTTGTATATTTGTTACAATTTTCCTTGATATAACAGTATATATTAAGGAAGAAACAATTTTTTTTCTAATTCATTCAGAAACACCACTTGAGATAATGGTGGACCACTGCCATAGATCTTTATAAGTATTATTTTGTCTTTTGTATGGATAATTAACTATGAGGAGGCAAGGAGAAGAGGTCATCCCAGCAGAAGGTTGAAAGTGTCAATGAGGTGTTTTGGGAAATTTTGTTGTCCTTTTTGTTTTTAGCTGTATAACATATGAGAAGTAAGAGGCAATTTAAAGTAGTAGCTATTCAGTTTCTAAAGAAAATTTAGAAGAAATATGAAGGGCCCCAATTATGCTAGATTGGAAGATGAAAATTTTTCACATCTCCTGTCTCTCTAACTGATGTAATATTCTCAAAGTAAGAGATAGCCTCAGAATCTAGATCAGATTAAGGGCAAGACTGTAAACGTTTTGTTAAAATCCTTGAAAAGATTCATGGCTATGCTTGCTAGACTCTCTTAGCTTGGCAAAAAAGCTCCTGAGAATTTTAAAGGCATTGTCCTGACATGATGTCTAAAGTAGAGAGAAACCTCCCCAAAAAATGAATTGTTGGAATGGGTTTTGTCTTGTAAAATGAACTATAACCTGATAGATAATAGAAAGCCCACAAAGTTTTAAGAGAGTTGTATTATATTAGACTAAAAACATCAGAGATACTACAAAATGAAAGAGACTTCTTGGCTTCTAACTTTCTACAGGCTGCAAGTTTGCTGAGAGAGCTACTCAGCTGCCAACACAGCCATTGCTTATGAAAAAAGATGTTCCAGAGGGTAGAACCAAGACCCAGAGCGAGAAAGACCCAGATGGGGAAAAATAAGAGATGAGAAGAACCATGGGTTAGGGAACTATTAATACTTTCAGGGGTTAGAACTGGGCCCTAATCAAGAAATAGCCCCTACTGTGGAAGGTGAAATTAGCAACATGTCCGTGGCTGGAGGTGAGAATTGCTATAGACCAGTTATTCCATGATTTTCTTGTCCTTCCCCTTTTGAATAGGAGTGTTTGTAGCCAATATCCTACTACTTTTTCAACATTATATATTGTATGTATTGGAGGAGATGATGTTATTTTTGTTCAGAGGTGTCTGGATTAAGAGGAGTGGTATCAGAGAAGATGTGCTTGAGAAACTACATCCAAAGCACCTCATCAGTATCTGGACCAGATTTATATGATGAGATCAAGAATTTTAAGCCTGATGCTCTGATTGAATGAGAATGTAGAAGGGATATGAATTACTCTGGCCTGAATTGGCTGTGGTAGATTGTTTTCAAAGATGGCTGCAACAACTCCGCATATTCTGCATGCCCCTCCTCCTATTTGGAGGCAGAATTTGTATCCCCTGTCCTGAATCTGGGATGTCCCTGTGACTTGCTTTGATCAACAAAATGTGGCAGAAGTGATGGTGTACAATTTATGAAGCCTGGCACAGTGATATCTTGTAGCTTCTACCTCCAATCTTTTGGAACAGTTTCCTGAGGCTGCCTAGGATGAAAGAAAACATGGAGAAAAAGGCTGAGCCATTAGCCAGAGCCAACTGACAGACTTGGGAGTGGGGCCATCTTGGGGTTCACAGCTCAGCCATCCCTCCAGGTGAATGCAGCCCAGACAAAACCAGCCAATTCATAGAAGTGTGAAAAGATAATAGATTATTATTGTTTTAGGCCACTAAGTTTTTGTGTTTTATTACACAATAATAGATAACGAAAGCAGAGATTGATTTTGTCATAAAAAATCTTTCATCAAAGAAAACTGGCTCAGATGGCTTTACAAACACATTCTGTGATCTTTATGGAGGAATAAAACCATTCCATATGAACACTCCCTAAAATAAAAGAGGAAGGAACACTTAAAGTCTAGTTTTATGATATCAGCAAAACTGTGATGTAAATAATGAACAAGTACATTTCTTGTAAGAAATAAAGCATTAGTTCACTATTCCTCATAATTATAGGTACAAATATTCCTAAGAAAATATTGAAAAATTGAATCAGGCAATATATAAAATGGAAAATATTTCAGTACCAAGTGGGATTTATTATAAGAATGCATGGTTGTTCTAGGGGAAAAAATATTATCATCTCAATAGATGTGTAAAAATTTGAAAATCCAATGCCCACTGATGATTAAGAAGTATAAGAAAAATAGAAATAGAGAGGAATTTTATCTGGTAAAGAACATCTATAAAAATTCTACAGCTAATAGAATGCATTCTCTCTAAAATCAAAAACAAGGCAAGCATATGTGATCTTATCCCTTCTATTCAGCATTGTGTTTGAAGTCCTAGCCAGCAGTAGGTCAAGAATCAGAAACAAAGGATCAGGGAGTGGAAATGAGTAAGTACTGATTGTCAGGCCCCTGAGCCCAAGCTAAGCCATCATATCCCCTGTGACCTGCATGTATACATCCAGATGGCCTGAAGCAACTGAACATCCACAAAAGAAGTGAAAATAGTCAGTTCCTGCCTTAACTGTGATTCCACCATTGTGATCTGTTCCTGCCACACCCTAACTGATTAATTGACTTTGTGAAAATACACGCTCCCTGCCCTTGCGATAATGTACTTTGTGATAGTCCCCTGCCCTTGTGAATGTACTTTGTAAGATACACCCTCCCCACCCTTAAAAAGGTACTTTGTAATATTCTTCCCGCCCTTGAGAATGTACTTGGTAAGATCCACCCCCTGCCTGCAAAAATTGTTCCTAACTCCACCACCTATCCCAAACCTATAAGAACTAATGATAATCCCACCACCCTTTGCTGACTCTCTTTTTGGATTCAGCCCACCTGCACCCAGGTGATTAAAAAGCTTTATTGCTCACACAAAGCCTGTTTGGTGGTCTCTTCACACGGACACGCATGACACTGATTATTGATTCAGGTATTTATTTTAAAATAATGTGGCTGCTTATATTGAAATTTCCAAACTCCCACTGGAAATTTTTAAAGCAAAGGAATAGCCTGCTCAACGAATGGGAAAGCTATTTGGGGAAAGTTTAATGAGGAACAGGATGCTTACATCATTTTAAAACATCTTTTATTACAGACCACATTAATTACAAAGAGAAAAATGGGAAAACCCCATAGATCTCCTTTTAATCAGGTGGTCAAAGTAATGTCATCAATGACCAGACACACAATGACACAAAGTTAATGTCATTAATCATGTACCTCCTGATATGATGCACAGAGAAGAAAAAATATCACTCAAGTAGTGCTCCTGTTCAAGATTCATAATTAAATCTAACCATGGAGAAATATTTTTTAAAAATCCAGATTAAAGAAAATTCTAAAAATTGACCTTTATTCTCCAAAAATGTCAACATCATAAAGGTTGAGGAATTAGAGTCATGACAATAATGAAATTGGTCTTGGATTGGATCTTGAATAAGAGGAAAAAATGATATAGAAGACACAAAATGTGAACATAGGCTGATAGTAAATAGTATTATTTTATCGATGTTAAATTTTCTAAATGTGATCAATGTACAATGGTTTTAAAAGAGACACTCTGTTTTTTTCATTTGGGTCTATGCTATCCTTCATACTGGAAAATTATTCTTATTTTCTCCATCTATGCATTTTCTGCTGATCTTCAAATTCCTTGCAGAATTCACTCTTTTCTGAAACCTGTTCTGATGACCCTAGCCCACAGGCACGTCTCCCTCCACAGGATTCCTACAGTATTTAATGTATGTAACACACTAATATATTGACTGGTAAGTTAATGAAATAGAAGGCACAGCATATTAACAGATTGAAGAAACAGGGTTCTGTACCTGGGCATGTCTTCTATTTAATGACATTCATTTCTACCTGTTACTTGACTCCCTTTCCTCCTTGAGACATTTCCTCCTTGAGAGATTTCCTAATCTCTGAAGAAGCAATCTACAGTAATATATATGCAAACTTCAAACCACAGCAAATATTTCATCCAGACTTATTGTGTATATAACTACATCTCCTACAAAAAGTTTATACTTATCTTCAAGAGTGTGGTGAACAGTATACCAGAAATATATCAGATATACATTATTTGCTTCAGAAGGCACAGAAGACTTTCACTGAGTATGAACAGTGAATGAAGAGACACTAACGTTGTGTGTCTCTGCTTATCACAAATAAGCAATTCAGTAAATTGCTTCTACTTTAAATGGACAATTGACCAATCTTCATCCCATAGCCTTCTAGCAAAAAACTATCAAAGAATTAGAGTGCTATATCTTAAGTATAAGCAACCACTTAGTTCAGGGCCCATCCTTCCCCACCCCCACCATCTTTGCATTTCATAAGAAAACAAAACAAAGCAATGGAGTCCTAATAAAAGTAAATTAATCACCCAAGGGTATACAATTACAGGGAAAAAATGGCTCTAGAGTCCAGGTCTCATAACTTCTGGGGTTTTTTTATTTTCTTTGCATATCAGCCTCTCTGATTTTACTCTTAAATACAGAAACTACATTATTTGGGTTATAGCAACTACTGTAGTAGTAGGAGTACTTTACTTCTGCACATATAATGATAACAAGGAAAGGTGGAAGGCCTGCTGTTTCCCAGTTGCTTTGAATGAAGTAACAATTTTAACCCTGAAGATAAGAAAATGTCCTATTTAGCCTTTTTTTTTTTTTTTAATTTTACCACTTGTTTCTTCCAAGGACACCAGATAAAGGAGAACTAATAAGCATAAATGGTCCTTGGGACTCTAGGACAAGGGCTTGGACAAAAGGCAACAGTACCAAATAAGTTCAGTTTACTCTCCATCACACAAAACATTCCTTCAGGCTTACTCTAGCCTTGTGCATACCACTGGACTAAAAATAGACCCAATGTTTATCCTGGAACATTGTTTAGTTTACTATTGTTAAATTCTCCAGGCAAAGTGTTTTTCCCAGGAGATTACTTCTGGGGATCACAAAAGCTAAGGTTCTCCTGGGTTACTCCTGCAAAACATACTGCTCTCCTAGTCCCTCCTAACATGATCACAAACTCTTGTCTTTTTCCAATACACAAATTTAACAAGCCAGCTGTCATTTCCATGCCTCTGTTTTCTTGCCTGTAAAATGGGAATAATAACTGCTCTGGTTATTTCATGGGTTTTGTGCAGCTCTAAGTACATAAATGTGTGCAAATGCACAGGATTATTATAGTTGTCAGAGTCCGCCAAGAGGTAATGTTTTTCACTTTTTTATTGCAATTTAATATTTAAAAAAGAGAAAAATGTGGGAAAAGTTTCTCTAAATGTCATCTTTGTACTTTTAGCCTGTCCCTCTGGTCTCCCACAGCTTCTGACATGCATGCAGTTTCTCTCACTCCACCTCCACTCTGCTGTATTGGCCAGAGAATGGAGCCTGACTTGACTTTGCCAGTCGGACAAATGTCAATCACTTGTGCAAAGTCCATTTAAAGTCTAGTGTTGCCATCTTATAATCAATAATGGGAAAATTGACTACAAATGTGATTGGATTTTTTGTAATGTGTCTTTGTGGATTTTTTTAAAAGGACATCTGATTAACATATCCTGTTACGCCTGTTATGTGGCACATAGAAACTTGTTACAAATAATCAGACAACTGCCTTAAGAGGACCCTATTCTAACTAGTCAATGTAGTATGCACTCGGCTTTTTATATAAATCCAATATGCTCTGAGTTCCTGAAGGTTAATCATCAGGTGTTATAAATCTTTTATCCTTTACAGAGTTAATTAATGGTAAAAGTAATTTAGTGGCAGAATAGTATCACTGAATGAACTGTCATCAGATACTGAACTTTAGACTGCTTTTAAAAGTAGTACAAGAAAGGCATGAGTTGACACAGGCTTCATTAATAGTCAAGTATGGCCAAGGTGTGGGTAGAGTCAATAAAGATGAAACTGAGTTAAACAAATCAGCCTATGTGGACTAAATCCACTAAAAGCTTAGTATCTTACAACTAAGGTAACCACACAGAGACAAAGTAATAATAGCTCCTATTGATGTTGTTAGCATTATCACGATAACATTTTTTCTTTTTTTGGCCTGGCTAATAGGGGAGGAAATAGGATTGAAACAAATATTGACTGTATACTTACTATGTTCCCTGCTCTCCTTTCAATGTTCACAAAAATCTTATAAGGTAGAGAGGGAAATTATGGTTATGTTAATATGAAGTACAAAGATCTCTTTTCCATGTCTTCAACCCAGGTCTTTTGACTCCCAGATCAAAATTTTGAATTTTATCTCTAATTATAAACATCTCCTCTCTCAATGCTTTTGATTAAGAAATGTCACGAATTCACAATCAATGGTGAAAGCCATCAGTTTGATGGAGTATTATGACCTTAATTTACAGAGGAATAAATTCAAGTAAAAAGAGATGAATAGAGTCTTGTTTCTAATCAGCCAAAAATTAGATGCAAAGCCCAGGTTTATTTTATTTATATAATTCACTCATGTAGTTATTAATTTGGTAAATATTTGTTAATGACCTACTATGAGCCAGGTATCTGGAGGATGCTAGGAATCTAGAAATGAATAAAAGGAATGGAAATCTCTGTCCTTAGGGAACCCAAATGTTAGTAAGAGTAATGAGACAATAAAGCAGGAAGGACATAAGGAGAGTATTGTGTATGTGTTGAAATTTTAATTAGAACCATAGGAAAAGTCTCACTGAAAAGCCAATATTTGAGTAAAAGTCTGAAGGAGGTGAGAGAGACAGCCATGTAGCTATCTGAGGAGAGCATTCCAGGGAAATGGAACTGCAAGGGCAAATGCCCTGAATTACAGCAAAGAAACCAGTGTTGTGAGGACAGAGTGAGAGGAAGGGGAGTAGAAGACAGAGTCAGAGAGGTAGCAGTCATTGGACCTAGGGATGGAGGGAACATATGTCAGTCTTGAGACCTTGAATGTTACTACTTCAACTTTGCCTGATGATATCATCATATCATGGTTTGGCTCTGTGTCCCCACCCACATCTCATCTTGAATTGTAATAATCCCCACATGTCAAGGGCAGGACCAGGTGGAGGTAATTGGATCACAGGGGAGGCTTCCCCCATGCTGTTCTCATGATAATGAGTAAGTCTCCAGAGATCTGATGGTTCAATAAGAGTTTGGCATTTCCCCTGCTTGCACTCATTCTCTCCCCTGCCGCCCTGTGAAGAGATGCCTTCCACCATGATTGTAAGTTTCCTGAGGCCTCCCCAGCGATATGGAACCGTGTGTCAATTAAACCTCTTTCCTTTATATATTATGCAGTCTTGGGCAGTTTTTTATAGTGGCATGAGAATGGACTAATACAGTAAATTGGTACCCGTAGAATGGGGCACTGCTGTAAAGATACTAAAATATCTGGAAATGACTTTGGAACAGGTAACAGGCAGAGGTTGGAACAGTTTGGAGGACTCAGAAGAAGACAGGAAGATGTGGGAAAATTTGGAACTTCCTAGAAACTTGTTGAATGGTTTTGACCAAAATGTTGATAGTGATGTGGACAATAAGGTCCAGGCTGAAGTGGTCTCACATAGAGATGAGGAACTTCTTGGGAACGGGGGCAAAGGTGGCTCTTGCTATGCTTTAGTAAAGAGACTGGTGGCATTTTGCCCTTGCCCTAGATATCTGTGGAACTTTGAACTTGAAACAGATGATTTAGGGTATCTGGTGGAAGAAATTTCTAAGTGGCAAAGCATTGAAGAGGAAGTAGAGGATGAAAGTTTGGAAAATTTGCAGCCTGATGATGCGATAGAAAAGAAAAACCCATTTTCTGGGGAGAAATTAAAGCCTGCTGCAGAAATTTACATAAGTAATCAGGAGCCAAATGTTAATCACCAAGACAATGGGGAAAAGGTGTCCAGGGCATGTCAGAGACTTTCACAGCAGCCCCTTCCATCACAGGCCCAGAGGCCTAGGAGGGAAAATGGTGTCCTGGGCTGGGTCCAGGGCCCCCTTGCTGTGTGCAGCCTTGGGACTTGGTGCCCTGCATCCCAGCCACTCCAACCACAGCTAAAAGGGGCCAGAATACAGCTCAGTCCCTTGCTTCAGAGGGTGAAAGCCCCAAGCCTTGGCAGCTTCCATGTGGTGTTAGGCCTGTGGATGCACAGAAGTCAGGAATTGAGGTTTGAACCTCCACCTAGATTTCAGAGCATGTGTGGAAATTCCTGGATGTATAGGCAGAAGCCTGCTGCAGGGACAGAGCCATCATGGAGAACCTCTGCTATGGCAGTGAGGATGGGAAATGCGGGGTTGCAGACCCCACACAGAGTCCCCACAGGGGGACTGCCTAGTAGAGCTGTGAGAAGAGGGCCACCATCCTCCAGATCCCAGACCCCAGAATGGCAGATCCACCAATAGCTTGCACTGTGCACCTAGAAAACCTGCAGGCATTCAATCCCCCCCTGTGAAAGCATCCTGGAGCAGGGCTGTACCTTGCATGGCCACAGGGTTGGAGCTGCCCAAGGTTGTGGGAGCTCACCTCTTGCATCAGTGTGACCTGGATGTGAGACATACAGTCAAAGGAGATCATTTTAGAACTTTAAGTTTTAATGACTGCCCTATTGGATTTCGGACTTACATGGGGGCTGTAGCCTCTTTGTTTCGGCCTATTTCTCTCATTTGGAATGGGAACATTTACCCAATGCCTGTACCCCCATTGTATCTTAGAATTAAATAACTTGCTTTTGATTTTACAGGCTCATAAGTGGAAGGGACTTGCCTTGTCTCAGATGAGACTTTGGACTTGGACTTTTGAGTGAATGCTAGAATGAGTTAAGACTTTGGGGGACTGTTGGAAGGGCATGATTGTGTTTTGAAATGTGAGGACATGAGATTTTGGAGGAGTGGGGGTGGAATGATATGGTTTGGCTATGTGTCCCCACCCAATTTTCACCTTGAATTGTAATAATCCCCATGTTTTAAGGATGGGACAAGGTAGAGGTAATTGAATCATGGGGGTGGTTTCCCCCATGCTGTTCTTGCAATAATGAGTAAGTCTCACAAGATCTGATGGTTGTATAAGCATCTGGCATTCCCTGCCTTGCACTCATTCTCTCTCCTGCCACCCTGTGAAGAGGTGCCTTATGCCATGATTATAAGTTTCCTGATGCCTCCCCAACCATGCGGAACTATGAGTCAATTAAACCTGTTTTCTTAATAAATTACTCACTCTTGTGTATTTCTTCACAGAAGCAAGAGAACAGCAAATACACCTTATATTCAGCAAGATGGAAAGCCATCAGTATGTTTTGAGCAAAGATGTGACCATACTGTGACTTAGCTCTTCCCTTAACATGATCACTCTGATGAGTGTATTAAGAATAGACTAATAAAGACAAGTGTGTAGGAATGGCAAACATTTAAGAGGCTAAATCATTAACTCAAGTGAAAGATGGTGATGTCTTGGACCATGCTATCAAGCACTGGAGGTTGTGAGAGTATTTTCTTCTAAGGATGTCACTTAGGACTATCAATCCTCTTATTTTGTTATATCACTTTTAAAAATGCCCAACGTTTAGAATGATAATCCTTAAAAACTGAAGTGGATGAGAAATGCAAAACAACTTTTGGTCTTTAAGGGTACTTAAGGAGTAAAGAAGTTAAGCACAGGTAAAAATAAAATGCTAATTCCTTGAAACCCTTTTTTCCCACTGGATATAATAGCAATCATCTCCAAAGACTCACACATCACATAAAACTTAGCCCTATTTGTAATTGTGCTTCTATTTTTGATTAGAAAAGATAATGCTCTAGTTAGTTCTTCTTTGTACGCATAGTTGGCATTTGCTTTATGAACAAAGTCAAGTTCTGGCATATTCTTTGTCTAATATATTAAGCATACTTATTAGGGTGGTGGTGCATCTCAAAAACCATAACAGATTTATGGAACAGGTTTGTTTTTCAGAGGTCTTGGTCCCAGTCCCAACATGCCGTTTTTTGGAGACCAGAGACTCTAGCATCAGTTGAGCAGTGCTTCCTCCTCAAAGGTATGGGCTACAGGTCCATGGAGCCACTCATTCAAACTTTTAAGTTTAACTCCAACCGGATCCCTTCATTCCCCCAACTCTAGAGGTGATAGCTGCTTCCTGCAGTTTCTACCCTAGTGATAATTTTATGTTTAGTTTTAAGCATTTAAATGTACCCAGTGAACAATTTTTATACCTAATTAACAGTTTTTCACATTAAATCCTTTCTCTTAAAATTATTTGTGATTTTGACCTCTGGCCAGGTGCGGTGGCTCATGCCTATAATTCCAGCACTTTGGGAGGCCAAGGTGGGCGGATCACCTGAGGTT
This sequence comes from Hylobates moloch, assembly GCF_009828535.3. Taxonomy (NCBI): domain Eukaryota; kingdom Metazoa; phylum Chordata; class Mammalia; order Primates; family Hylobatidae; genus Hylobates; species Hylobates moloch. The sequence continues at coordinate 70,405,701 of NW_026652283.1, forward strand.
GGGAGTTCGAGACCAGCCTGACCAACATGGATAAACTCCATCTTGACTAAAAATACAAAATTAGCCAGGCGTAGTGGCTCACGCCTGTAATTCTAGCTACTCGGGAGGCTGAGGCAGGAGAATCCTTTGAACCTGGGAGGTGGAGGTTGCAGTGAGCCGAGATTGCACCATTGCACTCCACCCTGGGCAATAAGAGCCAAAATCTGTCTCAAAAAAAAAAATTACTTGTGATTTTGACCTCCTAACTGAATTGAATCAGAAATTGGAATCAATATTGTCTCAGGAAATAGTCCTTTGAAGATGGAATTTTGGCATTGGTTTGGTAATTCCTTGGACTTAAATTCAGTGCTGAGATTCTGGCCTTGGGAAATTAGATGCTGGTAATTTATGAAATGCAGTGGTATCATAGTCAAATTATTATTTGTGATTGATTGGACTGGTGTGTCTAGTGCAGCAAGTGCCTCAGGGTACCAAGTGTCTCATACACTTAACTCTATGGCAGTTACATAATAATAAGTCCTGCAAGGACTGTGATATGTGAGAGTGTGTGTGGGGTGGGTAGAGGGTATGGGTGGGTGTATTCTAGCGCTTCAAGAGAATGACAAACTCAGATGTTGAAACACTAAGCTTGAATCATGGTTAGAGAGCCCTAAAAAAGCCTCTAATTTTGCAGCCAGAAGGTCAATATTTTCAAAACCAAACACAAGATTTAATTCTATAGGTTGCAGAAGTGTCATAGCCTCCCCAAGTTTCTCATGTGAAACTTTGAGCCCCCATAGATACATTGGGAAGTAACGGATTCATGAGGATGGGTAAATCTGGATGGACTCAGCTATCTCAGCATATTGAAACCTGACTCACTGTGACTCTTTGACAGTGGGAACAGTCTTCCCTTTTGTATCTGAGGAAGCTAGTCTTCTCTTCCTTGAATAACTTTTAATAACCTTAATTAGATGCTCGTTATACTCAAAACTCACCCCAATGGAAACCATGAAACATAGAGGAAAAAAACATAGGGGAAACACTTCATTATTTTGATCAAAGCAAGGATTTTTTTAACAAGAATTCAAAAGCATAGGCAACAAAAGTAAGAAGAGACAAACGGGATTTCATCAAACTAAAAAGCTTCTGCACAGCAAAGAAAGCAATCAACAGAGTGAAGAGACAACCTATAGAATGGGAGAAAATATTTACAAACTATGTATCTGATAAGGGGTTAGTATCCAGAATATATAAGAAACTCAAAAAACTCAATAACAAAAAAAAAAAATCTGATGGGCAAAATATCTGAATATACATTTCTCAAAAGAAGACATATAAATGGCTAAAGAATATATGAAAAAGTGTCCTACATCACTAATCATCAGGGAAATGCAAATCAAAGCAGAATGAGATAACGCCTCACTTAGTTAGAATGGCTGTTGTCAAAAATAAAAAATAACAAATGCTGGTGAGGATGTGGAGAAAGGAGAACTCTTATACACTGTTGGTGAAATGTAAATAAGTACAGCCATTACAAACAACAGTATGGAGATTCCTTTTTATAGAACTACTATATGACTCAGCAATCCCACTATTGGGTATATATCCAAAGGAAATGAAATCAGCATGTTGAAGAGATATCTGCACTCCCATCTTCATTACAGCACTATTTGTAACAGCCAAGATATGGAACCAATGTAAGTGTCCATCAACAGATGAATGGATACAAAAAATGTGGTATATATGCACAATGGAATACTATTCAGCAATTAAAAGGAGGAACTCCTTTCATTTGCAACAACATGGATGAACATAGAGGACATTATGTTAAGTGAAATAAGCCAAACACAGAAAAACAAATACCACATGGCCTCAGACATGTGGAATCTAAAAAGTTGATCTCATAGAAGTAGAGAGTAGTACAGTGGTTACTGGAGGCTGTGGAGGGGACGGAGGAGGAGGGCATGGAAAGAGGATGGTTAACAGATAGGAGGGACAAGTTCTGGTGTTCCATTGCACAGTAGGGTGACTATAGTTAACAATAATATATTGCATATTTCAAAATAGCTAGAAGAAAGGATTTTGAATGTTCTCACCACAAGGAAATGATAAATGTTTGAGGTGATGGACATGCTAATTACCATGATTTGATCATTACACAACATATACATGTACCAAAACATTACACTATACCATATAAATATGTGCGATTATTATATATTCATTAAAAACAAAATAAAACTCAACAAGCCTTACCACCATGACCTTATGTTGCTCCCAGACCTATAAATAGACTTCAATCTCAGCAAATTTGCATGGGGGCAAGTATGAAGTCTGACCTGGGAGGAAATAGTTTATACGCTAAGATAATTGCAAGGTTTTGCTAATTTATGTAATTCAAATTGGTGGAATGTGTACATCGAGGAGTATGGAATATAACCTTGGCTTGTGTCTAATTTATTGATGAGTTCTCCTGCCAGATACTCTAGAGTATAGCTGGAAGTAGTGCTAAAAAGGTATTTGGTGGATTGATTAAAACTTGGGCTATGTCTAATGAGGGTGAGATGTTAGATCTTTCCTAGCTTAAAGAGAAAGGAAGCCAAAGGTTTAGAGATATAGGAATGCTGAAAAAGATTTATCATTTGTGCCCTACACACCCACCAACCCCTACATTTCATCCCTTAATGGGGTCCAGACAGCAATTTCTTCTTCCCCAAGGCATTAAGAAATACATTAGTGGAAGGAGGAGCAGCATTCTTAACAGCTTGAACTATATCTGTACCCTATCATCCCCTGATTGCAGTGGGAGATGCCACCATTAAGAAGGGCTCTCTGACTTCATTGAGATTGTTAGAATCCTAGGATAGAAGTGGTCAGTTGGCAATGCTTTATCACATATGACAAGGTGGGTGCTTTTATTTAATGGGCAACAGGGACACAGTGGTAGTCAGAATTCTTCTGACTCAGAAGACTTTGTAGTGGCTAGTTAATCTTGAAGAAATCAATAGAGGCTGGGCGCAGTGGCTTATGTCTGTATTCCCAGCACTTTGAGAGGCCGAGGTGAGAGGATCACCTGAGGTCAGGAATTTGAGACCAGCCTGACCAACATAGTAAAACCTCGTCTCTATTAAAAATACAAAAATTAGCCAAGTGCGGTGGTGCACGTCTGTAATCACAGCTACTTGGGAGGCTGAGGCACCTGGGAGGTGGAGGTTGCAGTGAGTCAAGATCATGCCACTGCACTCCAGCCTGGGTGACAGAGTGAGGCTGTCTTAAAAAAAAAATAAATAAAAATAAAAAAATAAATAGAGAAGCAGCTCACTAAAATTTTGCTTTACATAACAGGAAAAACTACAGTTCTATTGGTCGGAAACCTGACTTCGGTCATCTCAACAAAGAACCCCTGTCTTTAACCTAGTTTCCACACCTAAGCCAGTTCACAGTCCAACTCCTTTGAGTGCTGAGAGGTCAGGTCTCCTTGAGAATCTTCTCTGTTGCTCTGTCACAAGTATACACTGTAAAGATTCTTCTAAGCTTTCCATAAAGCAACCTGTCGCTATTTAATAAGATATCTATACATGGAGAAAAGGAGAACCCAGATCCTTTTAGGAATTACTAAATACTGACTGTTGAGAATCCAATCACCACTTTGGTCCACGAGTCACGGTGGTGGCTTATGGAGGTCAGGTGATACGATGGTCCCCAACTTTTTGGCACTAGGGACCGGTTTCATGGAAGACAATTTTTCCACGTAAATGGGGTGAGGGGGTTGGTGGTTCCTCCTCAGATCATCAGGCATTAGATTATCATAAGGAGTTGCAACCTAGATTCCTCGCATGCACAGTTCACAATAGAGTTCATGCTCCTGTGAGAATCTAATGCTGCTGTTGATCCGACAGGAGGCGCAGTTTAGGCAGTAATACTCACTCACCTGCCACTCACCTTCTGGTCTGTGGCCCGGTTCCTAACAGGTCACAAACTCATACTGATCAGGCGGCCTGGGGGTTGGAGACCTCTGAGGTAATATATTGAATTTTGGCCAAGTAAGTCCATCATTATTTCTCTGGTTCCTGAATAAAAAATTGAAAACAGCTGTATTGGCAACTGGCAGATACCAGACATTGGATATCTGACCAATTGAGTAAAGATCATTATTATAGAAAGGGCCAAGTGAAAACCTATGGAATCTCTATTTTCTACTATGTTAGTAAATCATAAGAATACTGGGTTTCTGGGAGAACTGTAGAGGTTAGCCTCATCATAAAAGTCTTAAAAGATGTAGAGATGTTGACAGCTCTTTTATTCTAATTTAAGTCACATGGTTGGCCTATGCAAAATGATCTTAGAGAATGACTGTAGATTATACACTTCATCAGGAAGCAACTCCAATTGCAGCTGCTGTTCTAGATATAGTAACTTTACTAAAATAAATCAGCACAACTCCCCAATAAGTGGCATGCAGCTATTGAGCTGGCAAATATTTTTTTCTTTATACTAATTTGCAACAAACATCAGAAGCAAATTCTTTTTATCTGCTATGACTAAAACTTCATAATCTTGTCTTAAGGCTACATCAATTTGACTGCCTTCTGCCATAATACACTCTATGGAAATTTTATTTATTTATTTATTTATTTATTTATTTATTTATTTATTTATTTATTTATTTTTGAGATGTAGTCTTGCTCTGTTGCCCAGGCTGGTGTGATCTTGGCTCACTGCAGCCTCTGCCTCCTGGTTCAAGTGATTCTTCTACCTCGGCCTCCCAAGTAGCTAGGACTACAGGTACACACCACCATGCCCAGCTAATTTTTGTATTGTAGTAGAGATGGAGTTTCACCACGTTGGCCAAGCTGGTTACAAACTCCTGACATCAAGTGATCTGCTCACCTTGGCCTCTCAAAGTGTTAGGATTATAGGCGTGAGCCACCGTGCCCGGTCTCTACAGAGATCTTAATTGTCTTCTTGTTCCATACAACATTACACTGAGGAAAGAGGCTGGCTGATAGCCATAAAAGGTATCATTTTGCATACATATGTACAAATGGTGGGAAGGGCTGACACAGAGTGTCTCCTGATATAATTCACCAAAAAGAACCTATTAGTTTCCTACTACTGCTATAACAAATTACCACAAACTTAGTGCCTGAAACAACACAGATTTATTCTCAGAAGTCTAAAATGAATGTCACAACAGGGCTGTGTTCCTTTCAGAGGCATCTAGAAGAGTGATTACTGGACTTTTTCAGCTTCTAAAGGCTCCTTCCTTTCCATGACCCCTTCCTTGCACCACTCCAAACTTTTACGTCCATCATCAGATCTCCTTCTCCTAATTCTGATCCTCCTGCCTTCCTCTTGTAAGGACCTTGTGATGACATTGGGCCCACTGAGATAATCCAGGTTAATTTCCCCATCTCAAGATTCTTATTCTTAACTTAATCACCTTTGCAAAATCCCTTTTACCATATAAGGTGACATGTTTACAGGTTCTTAGAACTAGGGCATGGACATCTTTGAGGGCGGGGGGCATTATTCAGACTACCACAAGAGCACAGCATCAATTCTGTGGCTTGTTATAGAACTGGTCCCGTGGAAATATCGGATGGACTGAGTTTGAAAGTCACCATAAAGAATCAAAGAGCTAGACTTTTTGAAACTGTCAAAGATGTAAACGAGAGGAAAAGAGGAGCTACTGCAGATGGAAGGAAATTCATAAAATATGATGACTAAGTGCAACACACACATGATTCTGAAATAGAAAGTATGGATACTTAGTAAAATTTGAATGGAGTCTGTGGATTGGATGAGTGTTATATCGATATTGAGAGAAAAACATATGATTATTTTAACAGATGCAGAAAAAACATTTAAAAAGGAAAAGAACTCCTACAACTCAATAAGAAAAAGGTACACAACCCTGTAGAAAAATATAGAGAATAATTGAACAATTTACAAAAGAATATTTAAATGTTCAATATGTACACATAAAGGTGCTCAACTTCACTTGTTGCAGAGAAATGCAAATTAGAACCCTGATATAATACCACTAAACAAGCAAAGGAATAGCTAAAATTATAAACAGTATCTAGTGTTGATTAGAATGTAGAACAAGTGAAAGTTTTACAGATTGCTGATGGGAATGTAAATTGGTACAGGCATTCTGAAAAACTGGCGGTATCTACTAGAAACCAAATATATACTCCATGTCCCAGCACTACCAATCCTAGGTATATGTAGCCAACAGAAATGAGTCCATATGTTCACCAAAAGACACATTCATAGAAGCAGTATTCATGATAGCCAAAAATTAGAAAAACTCAATGCTTATAAACAATGTAATGAAAAATAAATTGTGGTATAGTCACAAAATTACAGTAATGATTTTCAAGCTTTTTGGTCCCAGGACATCTTTACTTTTTAAAAAAATCATTGCAGAACCCAAGGAACTTTTGTTTATATATTTTATATTTTGTTATATCTGTAGCATGTATTATATGGGAAATTAAAACAGAAAATTTTGAAAACAGGAATGCATGAACATCATCTACTTATCATGTAGCCTCTGGACAAGTCCACTGTACACTCATGAGAGAATTAGAATGAAGAGACATATTATACGTTACCATTTTATAAAAATGGTTTAGATCTTGTGAACACACTGGAAAAGGTTGCAGGAACCTCAGGAGTCCCCAGATCACATTTTTTATAATCTCTGCTTATACAACAATGAAAATGAAAAAACTAAAAGATGCAAAAGTATGGGTTAGTTTCCCAAGCTTCATGAAGAGGCCTGACACAAAAGAGGACATACTATATGATACCATTTATATGAAAATAACCAGGACCAGCAAAACTAAACTATGCTTTTTACAGTCAACGTACTACGAGAATAGGACAAAGAGGGAGAACAGGCAGGGCTTCTGGGGTGCTCTTAGTGCCGTTTCTTAATCTGGGTGCTGGTTGTATGAGTGTGTTAAATTTGTGAAAATCCATAGAGCTCTCCACTTGTAATTCTTTTCTGTATGCATATTACACCTCAATAAAGAGTAAGGCAAATAAATAAAATATAATAAAAATGTAGTGAGATGTTGATCTATTTACTTTACTGAGAGCCATAAATTCTATCCAGGTAAGAGTCATTGAGTTTGAGAATTCCAGTCTCCCAGCAACAAGCTTTGACTCCAGCCCATCCCTCTGGCCCTCATGCAATTATAGACAATAGCTTGGGTGTAGAAGCACTACCATAATCTGCTTCTTGATCCCCAGCTGTTTCCCAATTATATCTTCACAATACATACATTTCTTCCTTTTGTCAGGTAGAGAACACTTCTTAGAAAATGCTGGAGAATATCCTGAGTCAATCTGTTTGTCTTTTACCATAATCCCATTCCTTAATCTCCTATTTTCCCATCGTTTCTCTCACTAATTTTACCTTGGGTAAAGGTTCCTAACCTTTTTTATGCCACAGACACCTGGGGAACGTAGGTGAAGCCTGTAGACTCTCAGAATATTTTTACACAATTTTTTTTTACTATTTTCTATATTTTTTATTTTTATTTTTACATATTTTATTTTGCATAAAATAAAATGCATAATGGACATAATGCACAGAAAAAAATAAATTGAAATATAGTTGTGAAACTATTAAAAACACATGATATAGGTGTCTGTAATTCATGTAAATTAATATTTAAGATATGCAAAATTAATATCTAGCAGTGGATCTACTAAAATTTAAAAAATAGTTTTGAATGTAAATGATATTTTAAGATATTTGTAACAACTATAATGTGATATGAAAATATCTGTGAATTCTGTTGGTGACAAATTACAAATATCCATCTGTGGGTTTGTTGGTTCTATATTTATAATTATAGGAAATGCTAAATTTCAGTTAGAGGTTAATGAAAAGAAAGATATTATTTTTCCCTCATTCAAGTTCACATATGCTTTCAGTTTTATCAACAGGCTCTCAAATCACCTGAGACACGTGGAGCCCTGATGAAGAACTCATGGGTCATGCTCAGCTTTTCAAACCTGCATAGCTCCAAATTACGAGACGCTTAGTTCGCTTGGGTTGCAGGATATGGCAAAGCCATATTACCCTTTTTTTTTTTTTTTCAGACAGGTCACTTTTAGCCCAAGCTTGTCTCTATTCCAGGCATGATAAATGGTCAACACAAATCCACATTATAAATAGTGGGTTCCTCATGGCTCCATGTCCTACCTCTTGCGTCCAATCAGTTCTGCAATTTAAAATCTGTTACTCACAGTACCGTAATCTGTGTACCAATTTTCTCTCTGTTAGTTTACATTCCAAATAATATAAATCCCAATTCAAACAGTGTTAACAAATAAGAAGATTTAATAAATGTGGATTTGTGTTGACCATTTATCATGCCTGGAATAGAGACAACACCACAGAGTTGATCTCTGATGAGACAAAATAAAAAATGTTTATTTATGGATCTTATTGATTTATTTCCTCCACAAGACAGTGGGGGAAATCTGTGAAGGCTGGAGCCCATCTGGTTTGTGACCTTTGCACTGTCACTTTTCACATGGTTAAAATTTCCCGGGCCAAGAGGTTTCACTAGTCCCACTAGGCTGCAAGGGAATTGGAGCTCAAATGGTTCCTCATGTCCCCCTCTCTTGCCTTTGCAAGTCTTCAGGATAGCAAATCCTCCCTGGCCCCTGTGCACTTGGCAGCATTCGACAAGGGGATGAGATGGGGTAAGGAGTGCTCTTTCTGGGTTCCTTCCCGACTTCCACATTAGCACAGGTAAAGCTCTAAGAAGTCCTGGTGAAAAAAACTGTTTAATTTTGTTTTAAACACTGTTTCTAAGCTTATTTGGCAAGAAACCCACTAACATCCTACAGAATCAGTGCTCCACTGAACATGCCTTTGGGAGGCCTTCATTACATGACTTCTGCCTGACTCTGGCAACCTTTTTCTCTAAAAAGGTTTAGGTGTCTGCATATAAGAGTGTGTATAAAATTTTTATTTTATTTTATTTTAATTATTATTATTATTATTTAAATGAATAGACACGGGGTTTCACTATGTTTCCCAGGCTGTTCTCAAACTTCTGGCCTCTAGTGATCCTCCCACCTTGACCTTCCACGGTGCTGGGATTACAGGTGTGAGTCACTGTGCCTGGCCTAAAAATTTTAAATGTAGTTTGGATATAACCCAAATGCCTAATAATTCCCTTAGGAAACTGAGGGAAAGAAGACTGGAGAAGAGATTTCAATTTATTTATAAGATTAATTTGTTTTCTATTGTTTGCTTTCATTCTGGCATGGAAGAGTTAACAGCTCCCTCTCGCAGCTGCTGTCTTGGGTAAAGGTACTATTCCTTGTGGTCCTCCTATTCTCTAACTACACTTTTGTAATTTGCTCCTTTATAAGTAAACCTTCTTCCAATTATCCTAATTTGAGTGTGCCATCTGTTTTTCCACTGACACATTGGTATTGCATGTTTACTATGGGACAGAAAGATTCTAGGTACTTTAGATAAGTTAAATCATTTAATCTCAAAATTTAGCTACATCTATTAACTATATCTTATAGATGAAGTGACTGACATCAGAGAGTTTGGATAACTTGCCTAAGGTCACATAGCTAGTTAGCAACATGGGTTTGGAGTAAACTCAAGCAGCATGGCTCCAGAATACTTGCTTTCTACCATTATACTATGCAGCCTCTCAAATAAATGATTTTGACTATATACGATGAAATACATGCAGCATTTACAATGAATGAGATAGATAAATATGAACCAACATGGGTAGATCTCAAGAATCTAAGGTTGAGGCAAAAAGAAAGCTTCAGAATCATTCCATTTTATGTATATTTTAAAATAAATACACAAAACTAGCTTTAGATTGTTTATGGATATATATGTGTGTGTGTTTGTAGTAAATGATAAAAGGTTATTTGAAGGCAAACTAAATGCATTATAATGGTTTTCTTGATAATGGAGAAAAGTGTGTCTAGGGAAGAGAACAAAGGAGATTTCAACTTCACCTATAATGATTTCTTTGTTTAAAACCACCAAGTAATGAAGAATCATGGAAAAAACGACGAAATTTGGCAATTTTTGATTCTAGGTCATGAGTACATGAATGTTTGCTATATTACCCATTGCACTAAAGCAAACACTTTTTAAAGTTCAATTCCAAAAAGCAAATAGCAACAATAACACAAAAATTAAAGAAAAAGAAATGTGAATAGTAAATAGAAGGTGAAGGCATGGAGATTAGATATGGAAAAAATTCTTTAAAGAACTTTGGCCATAATGGGGAGGAGAGAGATAGAGGGAGCTGTGGTTGGTGGTAGGGGTGAGATTAAGGGTGGGTTCTTGAAGAGAGACTGGAGCATAGTTGTGTGATCATGGAGAATGAGCCTGAAGGAAGGCAGAAACTGAGGATGAAGAAGATAGAGAAAGATTATATAGAAAGGAGCAAGGCCCTGTATCTGTGAGCAAGGGTATATGTATGTAGTAATAGAAATGTGAAGGTGTTCGTTTCTGAAGGATCCACCCTGAAGTGAAGTATGGATGTGGTGCAAGGCTTGAGGAGAAGGTATGAGATAGTCATTTCAGCAAGTGGGAAATTGAACTTAGTAGAGCAACCTAGTAGAATTTCTGGGGAGAGCCAAGTACCCATTTGAAGTTACTGATCACAGATTTAACATGAAATCTGTCTCTCCTGTGTGAGAACCTATGTGATTCTCTTCAAGAACGTTTAGTTGCTTGGTGAAATTAGACTCAGGTTTTGCTGTAAGAATACACTGGAGAAATCAGGAGTCAAAGGAGTGTTTGCAAGAGTAATCATACTTTAGTACCATGGAGCCCAACCATGGGACTGAAGTAGGGAAATAAATAGAAGAGGGATTTGAAGACTGGTGAGAAAGTAGAGTTCAATCGATTGATTATCTGATGAAGTCAAAAGATTATTTTAATGGGGTTACTTGATCAGTTAATCTCAAAGAATAGGAGACGGTGTCAGAAAACAGAAGGTTTGGATTTGAGATCTTGCAGGTGGAGAAGTTTCTGGTAATGATGAAATTCTGAGTGAATCATTGGTGGAGTGACGCAAAGCTAATTAGAAATGAGTGTTTTTAAATCCATGGTGGAAATGTCAACTGAAGGGAGATTCAGGGTGGCTTTCCCCTGAACACAGATGACACAGTGAATGGAAGATTGTGATCCTGCAGTTGAAGTTCTTGGAGCGTAGGAGGAAAAACCAGGAGGGAGAAGTTAGTTTTGTTTTATTTAGCTTCAAACATGGATTAAATAAACAAAGAGTTTTGTTTTCCTTGCATAACCAGAAGCCTGGATGTAGGCTCTCCAGGCTGATAACAGTAGCCACATAATGCCAATAGCCTCCTTTTATCCTTCCTCTAAACCATCTTTAGCTTGTGGCTTTTGCCCCCATGCTTGCTGCCTGATGGTTATCAAGATCCATCATCAAGTTAGCATTACACTCAGCAAGAATGGAGAGGAGAGGGACAAAATGAGAGAGCCAGCTGACTCTTCCCCATTTCAAGTGAGTTCTTGCGAATTCTGTCCAGTATTTTATGTTTACACCGCATTAACTAAAATCATGTGACATGGCTAATCTTAGCTTCAAGGGAAACTTAAGTTTTAATTTTTCCTTTAAACCTGGGCATATTTTTGCTCCATTCAAAATCAGTTTTCTTTTTTTCTGGAAAAAAGCAAGTAATGTGTAGCAACTAATAGTATCTGCCATGTGTTATATCCAAGACTTGAGTTTTAATGGATAAATTAATTTTGTGAAACCAAGGAGGCTTGTTAATCTGAAAATAACTATGTACAGCAAAAGGAAGACTAAATTATTTTTTGATCCTGAGATCCACAGGATACAAGTAAAGAAAATTAAAATTATATTTATTTTTTCTTATTTGGGCTACAGTTCAATTTCATTGAAGTCCAGGAAGTGGTAGAAATCAAAAGAGAAGAAGAAAAAGATAGGGAGAGTAAGCTAATTCATAAAGACACAGATATAGGAGGGCCAGTGATATGGATATAAGAGAAAAAGGAATTGAAACAAAATAGTGTGAGATTAATAGTTGATGAATAGTGAGGCTTTACCTCTGCAGGTGCCTGAGGTAAACAGAGACATAATGTAGGATGATGTTGATCCCTAATAGTATATTGGAGGAGGGTGTATATCATTTTGTGGCTGTGGTCTAGATACTTAAGTTAGTGGTGTATTGGCTCCCAGGATAGCTGTCCCCTTGACTTACATGCAGAACAATGAGGCAGCTATAAGGAAGCCTGCTCCTCAGGCTTCACTAGAGCTAAGATGCTGTGTGTCGGTGGCAGGCATGCCCAGCACAGTTATGGAGGTTGTGTTCTGCACAATAGCACACAGCCAAAAGAGGTTGGTTATCTGATGAGCCAGCGCCTGTGCCTTGGCGCTTTGAGAATCAAGCCATGTACTTAGGTGTTTTGTCCACCTTGAAGAGCCTTTCTTTTCTAGTTCTCATTACGACAATATTTCCAGGCAATGCTATGATATTTGTGGGTATTCCTATTTATTTAATTAACTTACATATTTTTTTCAGTAACGGAGATTTACTTATACAGGCTCTCCAGCCTACATGTTTTGGGGGACCCAAAGACAAATAAAACATGTTCCCTATTTATCCTCAAGAAGCTTAGTGTATACCAAGGAAATAAGACACAATAGCTGTAATCACCCAGACTCAAAGAGCCCCAGCATGTTAGAAATGGAAGAGAACTTAGAGGCCATCTATTCAAATCACTCATTCAGATACGGGAACCAAAACTAAATAAAAACATTTGTGAAGAAGGAGATTAGGAATTGCAAGACTAATCCTCAATCCAAAATATGTTTCTTATTTTGCGGAAAAGGAATTAAGTCTAAGACATTTTGGCTCAGAAGGATCAGAAAGGACTTTGTTTTTAAAATGTCCTTCAGTGCTACATTGGATAATATCTGTAGTGAGAACATGGACTTACAGAATGTTCTTCCAACAGAAATTATTTGTCGGGGGAGGATGCTGTTCTCCAGGGAAAGGGACAGCTTTTTTAATGGCCACTACTGACCTTGAGGATAAATACAACATTAGAGTAATTATACCAGAAAAGCAGCTCCATAAAACTATGTTGACTGTTCTTTTTAGAGACAGAGTAGGACTCCTTGTTTATAAATATTATCCAGAGGCAAAAAGCATGGAGCTTGAACCCAACTCCATCCTACTTCTCGTATATCATATATGGTGAGAGATTCCTGGAATTTCCATTAGAATCATCTTATTCTTTTTTTTTTTATTATTATACTTTAGGTTTTAGGGTACATGTGCATCATCTTATTCTACAGTTGAGTGGAGTTTGGATACAGTGAGGCCACCCCACAGAGAAAATTCTGTCAAAACATTCAATAATGTAACAGAATATGAGTTTTCCAGTCACGATTCTGTCATGAACCAAGCAAAAAGAGCTAGTGAGAATCCTTCTAAACTTCTATGCCTTCACCACCTCCTCAACTAAGAAGGACTTAACCAAAAAAGCCCCCAGACCCCTCACATTTTGTTTCCTTAATAAGTATTCTTAGAATCATCATTTTATTCATTTTCTTTTCACTTTGTCTCAGAATGGACCTACACATTTCCAAACCTCAGCCTTCCCACTCCATTCACTCTGCTCACATTTCATTCTCTTATTAAAAATAATTAACCTTATGGCTCCTTAAGTTAATGTATCATTTCTCTCCTTCCAATCACCCTTAACCTCCTGAAAAAAGAAATCTTTACTCATTGCTTTAACTACCTCAACTCCCATTCACTAGCAAATTTCTTACAAATGGAGTTCTGCGCCCACAACTTCTCTGACATCATGTTCTTCAAGGTGTTTTTTCAGTCAATCAGCTTAGATAAACCTGAATCAAACCTTACCCATCTCACTCCTGTTTACTCCTGGCTTAATTCAGTATTCCTAAATGCTCTTAGCTTGGGTCTTCCATATGCATAATCCAGATTTAAACTATTCATTCCCCCACTCCATTCTCCATATTCCAACCAAGACACCAACGTATGACCAGGTTCAAAAGCCAGTGTATAGAGTAGAGCCAGGCATAGCCAACGTAGAGACCTGACTTTCATGCAGTTTACCTTGGGAGAAAACTCTTACAGGAGGTAATTCCACATAAGATGAAATCCTAGACAGAAATTAAAAGCCATGAGTAAATTCAGTGTCATGGAAAAAAATTAAAAAAAAAAAAGACAGGTAATTTCAATAGCGAATTTTTGTTGAGTGCTCATTGTGTGTAAGGCACTGTTATAAATGCTTTTAGGTATTGTCTCCTTTAATTTCACTTTATAGAAAATACCGAGGTGCTCAAATTTTAAGTAATTTGCCCAGTGTCACAGAAAGTGATAGAACTATAGTTTGAATTGAGATACTTTCTCTCTTTCTTCAGTCTGTACTCTTAACCCCTATATTCTACTGCCTCCTAAAAAGTCACTGGAATCCTTTAAAAGTGTTTAAAAAAATTTCAAGGCAATTAAGCCAGGCCATTATATCCATAAAACTAGAACAAGAACAGTTATTCAAAAGAATCAGATACAAATCTTAGAAGTAAAATGTATAGTCATTAGAATGTTTAATTCAGAAATAATTGATAATTCTTTAATAAGAATAAAGACATACAGCCTGGTATGGTGGGTGGCTTGAGCCTGCAAGCCCAGCATTTTGGGAGGACAAGGCAAGTTGACTGCTTGAGCCCAGGAGCTCGAGACCAGCATGGGCAACATGGTGAAACCCTGTCTGTACTCCAAAAAATACAAAAAAAAAAAAAAAAAAAAAAAATTAGTTGAGCATGGTGGTGCATATCTGTAGTCCTAGGAACTTGGGAAGTTGAGGTGGGAGGATGACTTGAGCCTAACAAGCAGAGGTTATAGTGAGCTGGGATTGCACCACTGCACTCTAGCCTGGCTGATAGAGCCAGACCCTGTCCCCTCCCCGCCCCCACCCCCCCCCAAAAAAAAAGAATAAAGACATACAGAAAAAGAAAATTACAGTTGTAATCTTAAAACCAATATCATACTTATTGAGGAAACACTAGAAAATGTCCACTAATATCAGGAATAAGGCAAAAATATGCCCTTCTCAATATTGTACTATAGATGTTAGATAACATAATCAAAGAAAATCACTTAGAGGCATAAAATTTGGTAAAGAAAAAGAAAACCATCTCTTTTTTGCAGAAGCTATGACAGCAAGCCTCAAATACCCTAGAAAATTGACAATAAAACTAACTTGAACAATAATATAATTCAGTGAGGTATCATAATATACACTTAATAAGAAATTAATTAGAGGACATAATGGCAGAGAAAATCCCATTTATAATAGAAGCAAAGAAGATTAAATACTTAGGGATAAACTTAGCAAGAAACTTATAAAACCAACAAAAGGAAAATTATAAAACACTCTTGGCAGATACACAAGTAGACTCAAACAAATAGTAAGATATTCCTGTCTTTGGATAGGATGACTTAATGCTATAAAGATGTCAGTTCTCCCTAAATTCATTTATAAATTTAACACAATCCTAATAAAAATTTCAACAAGCTTTTTTAGGGAATAAAAGACTTGATACTAAGGTTCAACTTGAAAAGAATGAACATACATGAATACCTAGACATTAAACACTACCAATCTCGCATAATTAAAACAGTATTCTACTGGTAATCGAAAGGACAAATATACTGGTGGAAAAGAATAGTTCAGAAATAGACTTAAGTACACGTGGAAATTTAGTGTAAGATATTCTGTAATTTCAATTTGTATTTCTTCTTTTCACTCAGTTATTTAATAGAAAGTTTTTGAATTTCCAGGAGGAAGGGCCTTTTTGGTTTTGTTAATCATATCTAATTTTAATTCATTGCAATCATAGAACATTTTTTGTAATATTTCTACTTAATTGGACTTAAGTAATTTTCTTTTTGAATTGTTATATCCTAATTTTCTGTGAATATTTCATAGGTATTTGGAAGAAGTTAGATTCTCTATTAGCGGGGTGTAGAGTTTGATATGTATCCATAAGAAGTATATGTGAGTGTGTGTGTGTGTGTATGTGTGTGTGTTTGACCATAATACTTATTTTTTGTCTTCTTTCTTGTACTGAGAAGAAGGCATGCCAGTCTCTGATTATTAGCATGTTTCTATGTACCAGAAAGGTAGTTGCTGTGTTATTTTGTGCAAAAATATTTATATTTAATATTTCCATTTTAAGTTGTGGCTTTTAAGCCTTAAAAAGTATTTACCTTTGTTATATTCAATACATTTTGACTTGGATTTATTGTCTGTCAGGTTTACTTCTCTTGCTTTCTTGTTGTTTATGTCAATTATACCCTTGTCCATTTCTTTATTTTTAATCTTTCTAAATAACTTTGTTTTAGGTATGTCCTTTGTATACAGAATATAGTTAGATCTTACTTCTGACTTTTTTTTTTTTTTTTTTTAATGGGGATGGAGTCTTGCTCTGTTGCCCAAGGTTGGAGTGTACACTATCATAGCTCACTGCAGCCTTGAACTCCTGGGCTCAAGTAATCCTCTCCTGCCTCAGCCTACTGAGTAGCTGACACTACAGGCATGCACCACCATGCCTGACTAACTTTCTTTTCTTTTTTTTTTTTTTTTTTTTTTTTTTTTTTTTTTTTTTTTTTTTTTTTTTTTTTTTTTGAGACCGAGTCTCGCTCTGCCGCTCAGGCTGGAATGCAGTGGCGCCATTTCGGCTCACTGCAAGCTCCCCCTCCTGGTTGCACGCCATTCTCCTGCTTCAGCCTCCAGAGTAGCTGGAACTACAGGTGCCCGCCACCATGCCCGGCTAATTTTTTGTATTTTTAGTAGCGACGGGGTTTCACCGTGTTGCCTGGCTATCTTTCTTAAAAACTGTTTTTGTAGAGATGGGGTCTCACTTTGTTAACCAGGCTGGGTTTTATTTGTAAGCCTAACTAAAACTTCTCTTTTAATGGAAAATTTATGCACATTTACATTTATTGATATAACTTATATGTTTGGTCTCAAAATTCTGTCACACAATATTGAATAATTATGTGTCTTTTATGATTTTTCTATATGTCTCTCTCTATGAACTGTTTATTCTTTGTTTTTTAATATTTCTTTTTTATTTTTCGGTATGTAGGAAGATTTATATTTCTGTTCTAATGGTTACCTTTGTACATATACTTTTCTTAGTGTCTTTCATCTTCTGTTTTCTTATTTAACCTGTTATCTGGTTTATCCAATTTTATTGATATCCTTTAACTGCTTCTGCAACAATCAATGATCTAATTCTACTTTTCTTCTTTCTCCCATTTTTAGTTTCATTATTTTTATAAAGAATTCTTTGCACACCAATATTAAAAAGCCAGATAGTAAAATTGTTTAAAAAATGGGAATATACAACTAATGGAACAAAAATTACAGTGGCCAACGTGTATATGAATAGAAGCTCAAATTCCCTAGTAATTAGAAAGGCACAAATGAAAATGACTTGGTATTTTTTGCCTGTCACTGGAAAAAATTAAAGACTGGCAAGTGTTTCATATTTGGGAAAATGAGGCTCTCATTTATTTCTGTTAGGAGTCTAAATTGGTCTGAATGTGTGATAATTTTGTACTGTTACACCTCTCAGCTGTCCCACTTTATGAACTACATTATAGATAAACTAGTCCGGGGGCATATACAGGAATATTAATTTAAGTACTTTTGCCAGAAGCAAACAATTAGAAATGACCTAAATACTTAACAATGGGTCTATAAAGAAATTCAATTATATTTGCATATGATAGAATTCTTTCCAGCAATTAAAAAGCATAAACTAGAGGTATAGACTTTACACTTCCTATGTTAGTACTGATGCTTTTTAATCCTGAGCAATTTCATTTCCATTTATATGATCAGAGGGTTTCTCTTTGAAATAGCAAAAATTATACCACTTATCTCATGCTTTTGCTGTGAGAATTAAATGTGTAAATATATGAAGTGTTTTAAAAAGTGATGAATACATAGAAATTATTCAATAATGTTAGTTGTCATTATAAACTAAAAACAAAAACAAAAAATCATAATCTTAAATAACAAAAGATGCAGATTATATTTATATAAATCAAAACACATACCAGTAATTACTATATACTTTTTATGAATTCATATTGCCTTAGTTTGTGCTGCTATAACAAAATACCTGAGACTGGGTGCTTTATAAACAAAAGAAATTTATTTCTCGCAGTTTTGCAAGCTGGGAAGTTCAAGATCAAGGTGCCAGCAGGTTCGGTGTCTGATGAAAGCTGCTGTCTGCTTCTCCAAGACGGTGCCTTGTTGCTGTCTCCTAACATGGCAGAAAAGCACAAGAAAATGAACCCCCTCCCTCAAGCCCTTTTATAAGGGCTCTAATCTCATCCATGAGAGCTTTGACCTCATGGCTTAATCACCTCCTAAAGGCCCCACCTCTTAATATTAACACATTGGTGATTATTAAGTTTTAACACATGAATTTTGGGGGAAACATTCAGATCATAGTACATATGTATATGAGGACATTACAAAATGACCTGGAAGACCGTACACAAAAACTTAACAGGTACTGAGTGTGATGAAAGGGGAAAAATAATGGACATGAGAGTCCTCTTTTTTTCATTAAAAAAATAAAAAGGCAACATAAACTATATACTTTTAATGAATCCATATTGTCTTAGTTTGTGCTGTTATAACAAAATACCTGAGACTGGGTACTTTATAAGCAATGGAAATTGATCTCTCACAGCTCTGGAAGCTGGGAAGTTCAAGATCAAGGTGTCAGCAGGTTCAGCAGGACTATATTTAATATAAAGTCCAGGGACTTTAGTTTTATCCATTGCCTCTTTATTTCATTAAATAAAAAAAGGCATGGAAGCAATATCACAACCTATTGACAGTATATATTTCTAAGTGGTAGAATTATAAATTGAGCTTGCATATGGTTTAAAACATTTAGCAGAAAGACAGAGAAATCAAGCAACATGAAGGTGAAGACCTTGCCTCTGTTTACTCCATGTGCTCCTAGCTGGCTTTAGGGTGAGACTCTTGTTGTGAGTAGGGAGATTAGTGAGTAGACATCTGTTCACCATGGATCACATAGTCCAAGAGGTCCCCAAATTGGAAGTGATAAAATGCATCTCAATAAATATATTGCTACTAATAGTTAAAATAAAGACACTTACACATGATTTAAGGAAATGAATTAGAGATGAATCAGAGCAGTTGTGTGGACAGGAGATCCTTTTCATCTGATGAAAACGTTCAATGTCTCTCACTGCTTCCACTTGCACGGCTAACTCCTGCCTTCTGTAGAACTGTAATATCTGGTGCTTTGGAGCGCAAACCCCTGTGGCATCCTCCAAGGCAGATGGATATCTCTTTGAAGCACCTCCCTGAATTCCCTCCCCTGTTTCATTAGGTACCCCTCCTAATCACCTCTTTTCACATTCCATGAAGAAGTGGTTGAAATCTTACTCAGAATATGATGGCTTGTTTCTCTTTCTCTTTGCTATTACAGATTTGTACCTTTTTCATATATTTACTGTCATTTCTGAGGGATTCTCAGGACGGAAAGGAGATTTAAAAATAGTTCTATTTATTTTTTCAGACTTCAAATTTATTTTACATAGTAGGCTCTCTCCTTTTTTTTTTTTTTTTTACTGTGGTTAAAAAACACATAACACAAACTCTATTCTCTTCACAGATTTTTAAGTGTACAGTACAGTATTGCTAACTATGGGCACAATGTTGTACAGCAGATCCCTAGAAATTTTTCATTTTGCATAACTGAAACTTTATACCTATTGAAACTTTATTGAATAGCAACTCCATTTCTCCCATTTCTAACCTCTAGCAACTACTATTTTACTTTCTGCTTCTAGAGCACACTCTTTTACATACTCTCTGACTATCCCATCCTTACAAAGTTTTAAAAACAAATAAGTGTTGGATTTAATATTATTTCTATTGAATTTTACATTTGGGGTTCTAGTCCATCTTTTAGTAAATTGAGATAATTTTTATTCTTGAATAGTCCATCACATGAACTCCTTTGGGACAGTCAGAAACATGCTTCGATTTTTAGCCCTCACCAAGACATCACCCTCCATTGCTCTACGTTAAACTTGGGGGTTTTCTTTTCCATATTATTATCTCCTCAAGGCCCCTTGGTATCAAATAATGATTTAGAGTCTTGTCACAAGGAGTCTCTTCTACTGGTTTTATATTCCCATTATTAGATTTAATAGTCAACAACAGTGTCCATATGTCTCAAAAATGATAATTGATTTGCTGATGTTTACTCAGTCAGTAGATGGTGGAACTTGGACAGTTTGTAACTCATTCAGTATTTACAGATGTCTATGTGCCTGACATTGTGCTTAGTGTTTGGAAGGCTGAGGCAGGAGGATTGCTTAAAGCAAAGAGTTCAAGACCAGCCTGGACAACAAAACTAGACCCTGTCTATTCAAAAAATTTAAAAACTAGCTAGGCATGGTAGCAAGAGCCTTTAGTCCCAGCTACTTAGGAGACTAAGGTGGGAGGATCGCTTGTGCCCAGGAGTTTGATGATGCAGTGAGCTATGATCACGCCACTTCACTCCAGTCTCTGGTCTGGGTAGCAGAGCTAGACTCTGTCTCAAAAACTGTGTGTATGTGTGTGAGTGTGTGTGTGTGTGTGTGGTTTAGAGCTACAGCTTTCAAACTTCTTTGATTATGACCCATAGTAAGAAATATAGTTTACCTGATGACCCTGTGCATACTTACATGTTGATAATTAAAGTCAAAATTTCAGAAAACAATACTTAACTTTTTACATTCGATGCACCTGGATATTTGTCTATTCTATTTATTTCATTAAAAATGTCAGGTCATAATACACTGCATTGACTTTACAAGCCAGTAACGGATTGATCAACCATTGCCTAAAAAGGGTATATAAAGAGGGAGTCATTTAAAACAACTAATTTCAGATAACAGATGAAATTATGAGAGTACTCTTTAATTCCAAATTCAGAGTTTTCTTACAGATTATTCAGTGCCACTTTTTTTTAAGCTTGGACTCATGCCTACCTTTTAGGCATTTACATTTACAGATTAACTTATGAGCACCTTGGGCCCCAACAACATAAGACACAATTCAGGTAAATTTTGGTAAATATTCCTTGAGTGATAGGAAGCAGGAAATGTTTGAAGGAGAAGGAAAGACAAGCCTAGGCAAGGATGGCTACGGTGGGGAGGTACAAAGAATTACAAAGCATTAGTCATCCAAGCAAAGAATAATCAGAAGACCACTGACAATTAACAGAGTTCACGGATAATATCATTATACTCAATCCCTACTAAGATTTAGGTGTTTGGTCTCCCAGATCACTTTTTTAGTACCTTCACAGACATATGGATTCATAAAGAAGATATAGTAATTATTCATATTTGTTATGATTTATATAAACAGTAATCTTGTCTCTCAGCTCCAGAAAACCTTGCCTGGTGCTCCCTGAAGGCTCACAACATCCCAGCCAGGCCTCCATCACTTACTTATAATGTGTTTTAGGGTCTTGAGGGCAGGGAGCTTTCTCTTTCTTCTCTGAATTCCTAGCATCCAGCTGAGTGCCTGGCACTTGGTAAGTATTCACATACACATTCCTTGAATTCCCTAGATTTCAGTTTCCTTCACTGTGAAACAAAGTGGGCTAAACGATCTCCAGGAGCCCTTACAGTCCTAAGAATCTATGACTTTGACCGATCTGAAGTGGTCCAAGACACTTTGCTTCACAGGAAGCTCACATCTTCCCTGTGATTGGCCTGAGATTAGGAGTTCAAACAACCAATGACCTGTGCACAGTTTAGGGCCTAACCCTGCCCTGGCCGATTAGCAAGAGAGTGTTGTGATAAGAACAGATGAAAGCCTTATGCCACAGCAGTGCCTGTAGCAGAGAAAGGATTCCCTCCTCCACCTCAGGGCCCACTGCTGCTGCTCTCCAGCCTGCAGTTTCCTCTAAGGCCCTGGATTGGCTGGAAGAGCAACAGAGGGCTGGGAAAGAGCTTCTATATATACCTCAGGAGGAAAGGCGTCCCAGACAGTTTTGAAGTTTTCAAAGACTGGCACTGCTGTTAAGAAGTTGTACTTAAAGCGGAGGAGCTAAGTCACCTGCCAAAATGTGCAAAGGACTTGCAGCTTTGCCCCACTCATGCCTGGAAAGGTGAGAACCAAGTTATTTTTGTTTAAGAGATGCAGATATGGAGAATCTTTACTCAAGGGAGGCTGCCCAGGGGTAACAGAGGTATTGTAGTTTGTGGCTACGCTGAGGTGAAACAGGTGCTTGACTGTAGACTGGGTATTATCTCTTCTCTGTAAACAATATAGAGATTTTGAAAGATCCAAGCTAGGAGATTAATACAATGTAGAGTATTTCATACATCATTTAATATCCAGAACATACTTTCCTTCAAGGAGATGCCTATTCTATAAGTCCTTATTTAGAGTAAAAACTGTATGGTTAAGGATATAGATTCCAACATTGAACTATCTAGATTAGAACCCTGGCTGTACTACTTACTATTTATGTGGCTTTGGGCAATTTATTTAACCTCTATGTAGCTCAGTTTCCTTATCTGTAAAATGGAGATACTGAGAGTTCTCTACCTCACAGGCTGGTTATGAGGACTGAATGAATTAATATACATGAAGCACTCAGAACCATGTCTGGCACCTAGTAGACTGTATAAATGTTAATTTTTATTAATGTACAGGGACTAGGAGAGGGAGGCAAGTTTGCAGTGAGGAAGAGGAAATTTCCCATTGTTCTTTGTTCTCTGACCTCATTAGATAGAAGTAGCTGGATGGCTAGACAGAGAAAAAGCCCTTGGGACACAGGAGTTATTTATTAGCTAGCATTCTTTTTCAGATAAATGCATCAAAATCTTTGAGGCTCCCTGGTTGTCCGTAGGCTGGACAATATTCTGGAGAGAATCCTAGGTATCTAGGCTAAGCAAATAGAAGAACAAATATCTTACTTGTTCGAAAACTTACCCCAACCATCCTCTCTGATGGAGAGAAGTAGGGATGTTTCTACTTTTATTGAGAATGGATTTGATTACATTGGGTTTGATCCCTCGTTATTTAAAGTAAATAAAGAAGATCCTTGCACAGATGTTCAGCCCTAAAGGCATTAGCAGTGTTTGTCTCGGAAGATTTTATTGTTTAATGGGCCATCTATGACTTCTGTCTCTCACAAGTTCAGGTCTTCTTTTTGATGCCTTCCACTCTAGAAATAACCTAAAAATAATTTTTAAGGAGATAACATTGTAACATATAATTTTTTCTCCCAACAGTACTATCTAGTAACTGAATATGAAACCTCCAGGGAGACTTACTCTCTGAATTATGGCTTTCAAACTTTTTTTTATTATGATCCATAGTAAGAAATATAGTTTACCTAATGACCTTGTGCATACTTACATATTGATAATTAAACAAAAGCATAGAATATTATTATTGTTTTTAAATTTACATAAAAGAAACTTGTAGCTGTTAAGTTGTAGAAGTTAGATTGTACCTAGGGGATCAATATTGTCTATTGTACCAACCCTGGGTAAGAGGATAGGTTTTAAAGGTGGATACTATTTATTGCTATTAGCCTGTTCTTTCCTCTTACTTATTATATAGAAAGCCTAAGAAATAGGGAGAGTTTTCTATGTCTTTCCAGAAAGGCACATGTCTAAGACAATGTATAATTATTTCCTTTGGCATTTTTGCAACTATGAGAATTGCAACTTGACTTTAATGGATGTTTTAGCCTACTTATTGTTTGAAATTCTGTACTGTTATGTAGTGAATAAATCTTACCTTATTAACTGGCAAACAATTGACTTTAGAATGATTGTAACATCAGTTTGCCAAGCATTTTGTGATTCTATGACACATTGCTTGGCATTTGGTGAGAAATCAATAAAATTTCTGTTGAAAATTTGCCAGGTTAATTATTTTGCTCTATGTTTTCTCATAAGTATGCATAATATTCACTGAGATATATGGATGGAACATTTCTTTCAATGATTCCTATTACTGTATTATATCTGATTCACTAGCAACATTAATATTGGATCACTTTATTTTTTGATGCACAGTAAATTCTTATGGACCAGGATATAACTCATGTTCATGTAGAATATTAAAGAGTGGTGAGTGGTAAAGGAGTGAGCTTTTTTCCCCATAGATTCACTGAGTCTTTTATTTATTGGGATGTGGTAGAATACTGCAATTATTGTGAGCTATTACATATTGTTTCATAATCTGTTCTCATCGTAAATAGGGTCATTGTAATTTCTAATTACCATGCTGCCTGAAAAGAATGTTTTGGAGAAATGGAATTGTGGAGCTGTGAAGCTGTTAGCACATACCCATGGAAAGGGTCTAACAATGTCTATTCTAAGGGGAAAATGATACTTGAATAAATGCTTCCAAACCTGCCTTCCATGGCTCTATTATCTGACTCCCACCTTCCTCCCCCACACAGGCTCCTGTCTTTGAATTTCTTCTCTCCAAGCCACAAAAGGAACATGGATATGCTTCAATGCTTAGACAAAAATATTTAAAAATTCATATAAAATAAATTAGGGCAACAAATACACATTATGAAAAATGTGCTTTAAATGAAAAGCTCTGCTGAAGAGTTCAGTTCTGACTTCCATTTGGCATTAGAAATATAATTCAGTTTACAAAAATCTGAGTAGCATATCATTATTTATCAGAGTGGAAAGAGTACTAGTTAAGGAGGAAGGTGCAGACTCAGTTTTATCATTATCTGAATTTGTGTCCCTGAGCAAGTTATTTCACTTTCCCAGGACTCTATTTGCTAATTTAATACGTAAAAGTTGGATTCATTGTTCTCTAATATGTTTTCGAGTTCTAACCTAATGTAAACAAAGTGAGGTACACTTAGTCTCAATGACTACTAAGAGATGTGACTAAAGGAAAATTTTCCTATTTTTCTATAAAAGTTTGAGAGCAGGTGGGGCATGGTGGCTCGTGCCTATAATCCTCACACTTTTGGAGGCTAAGGCAGGAGGATCCCTTGAGGACAGGAGTTTGAGGCTGCAGTGAGTCATATTGCAGCACTGTACCCCAACCTGGGTAACAGAGCAAGAGCCTGTCTCTAAAAATCAATTAATTAATTAATTTAAAATAAAAATAAAGTTTGGGAGGAATGAAGAATCAAATAATGAAAAATAATCAAGGACCCAGCCCTGTGCTGAAACCACTGGGCCATGGCAGAAGGAACCTGCTCAGTGATTCTAATGCTGATTTATAAGAAAGCAATTATAAGAATAATTTGCTTCCTGTAAGGGGAATTGTTTTTGACAGCAACTCTTTATTAACAAAGAATATAAAATAAACTTTTTTTTTAACAACAAGAAGAGAAGTTTTTTTCCATAAGATTAAAGGGTGGAATATATATAATGGGTAAAGGTATCCAAAATCTGCCACATAAGGTAAGAAAATTTCAACAATTAACAAAGATTCACTTTTCCATGACATGTAAGGAGAAATCTAATCCTAGAAAATATTCCTTTCTGAATGTCCAGGGAAGCTTTCAGCCAAAGTCAACTTTGATATATTTGTATAAACTATTCTTTATTTATTTAGATTTTTAAGACTATTGCTTATTGAAATTTTAAGTAGGCCTCGCATACTTTTATATGTTTAAAGAGGCAAATAATCCAAACATTTGGGCAATGAATAACCATAAGCACACAGTTTCTACCCTCTGGCATATTGAAACCTATACTATATGGGTGAGAATCTTATGCTGTCAATGAAAAAGAAAAGAGTCACGTCAATTTAATATCTTATTTTTACCCATGATTTTCAAGTTTGAATTTTAGGCTTCTTTTGAAAATTTATTTTATTTTCAGAGTCTGTTGAATTTCTCTAAACAAGTTTAAATTTTAAAGTAAATATTGCTCTTTGGGAAAAGATGAATGTATTATGAAACAAAAAGTGTTACTATGGGCCAGGCACATTACTCCTGCCTGTAATCCCAGCACTTTGGGAGGCCAAGGTGGGAGGATCACTTGAGGCCAAGAGTTTAAGGCCAGCCTGGGCAACACAGGGAGACCCTGTCTCTAAAAACAAACAAAAAAACAAAAATAAAAACACCACAAATATTAGCCAGGCACAGCAGATAGCACCTGTAGTGCCAGCTATTCAGGAGCTGAGGTGAGAGGACTGCTTGAGCCCAAGAGTCTGAGGCTATAGTGAGCTATGATTGCTACTATTGCACTCCAGCCTGGGTGACAGAGTGAGACCCCATCTCTGAAAAAAGAGGATTATTTAAAAAAACTGAAAATACTAATAATTGAACTGGTTGCTTTATGTTATGATGACAACTTTGATTTTTAGGCTTAAAACTGTGTGCTTATGGTTATTCATTGCCCAAAAGTTTGGATTACTTGTCTCTTTAAATATATAAAAGTATATGAGACCTCCTTAAAATTTTAATGAGCAACAGTCTCAAAAATCTAAATATCATCATAATATAAAGGAACCATTACAGTTATTAGTATTTTAAAGAGCTACAAGCCCTTTGCTACTCTGGGTGACTGGCATAGATCTGATTTCTGTTTCAGACTGAAAAGGCTGCTAAGGGTATAATGTGTTTAATCCACAGTTCACACAGGGGCTTTTGGCCATCTCAAGGGTGTGTCAATGCTAGGAATTTCAGAAGCCATAGGAAGTAAATGGGAAAGGTAATTTTCAAACATTTATTATTTTTAAATTTATTTTAAATTTTTGTTTTTAAAAATTTTGTTTTTAAAATGTATTATTATTTTACAAAACAGTCATTTTTTCCCCCATGTTCTCTGATTTATGTGGGTCAAGTGTGGACAATTTAGAATAGAAAGGCAGCTAATAAGCAGGACTACTAATGAACTAATCTTCTGAGGTTGTTAAACCTTTAAAAGCACTAGAGTGAGTCAAGGTTCCTGGGTTTTCAGGATTAATAAATACAGACTTTTCCAAAGGCATAAGCACATCCTTGGGCTAATTGCAGAGAAAAGGCAAGCACCAAGTGAATTAAAGACTGGCAATTAACTTGAACAACTGATAGCTCAATTGGAATGAATTGAGGACCATCAAAGAAACCTGAGAGAGGTCCTAGCAGAGCCTCTGGTTGGGTTTAGGATCATGCTTGTTGAGAATAAGTATGAATTTCAAGCTTACTTACTATACCTGATATTCTAGAGATATCATTGAAAACATTGTAGTGAAACTTTAGAATGTTAAGAAAGTGAATGAACTATTTAATAAAATTTGGAGGGGGATCACTAAGAAAAACATTTGTTTTGATTCCTAATGATGAAACAATATCAGTGATTTCTCTAGATTGCCTTTCAAACCTGTGTACTTGCCTTAGGCATATGGATGAAAGACCCATGCCCTGCTCCCATGGAAATTTAAGCCCAGTTAGGGGGATAAATAAGAAAAAAATTAATGCTCAGTGTTGCAATCCACTATGAAGGAATATATCCATAAAGTGCTAAGAAGCACAGAAGTTGGGGTGGTAGGCGGGGGCCCTAGAGCTTTTGGTGGGCAGGGAAGAATTTACAAGGTTACAAGGATGATGCTTGAACAAAGTCTAAGAGGGCAGAGGAGTTAGCCAGGTCTAGACAGGAAGAGGAGAGAGAAGGAAGGCCATCTAGGCCAAGGGGACAGGCCTGTGTGTGCAGAAACCCAGAGATGGGAGGGCGCAGCCAATTTGGCTGATGTTATGACATCTATGTACAACCTGTATTATCTGTCAGAGGCCAGCAAGGAGGGAAACCACTGAGTTTCTAACCACAGTTAACCTCCTAGGCAGCATGTCCTGCATATGGTTCTCTGGGAACTTCTCCAGTGCTCATTTGTTCCCAACTCTGAGGATGGAAGAGATTTATTCAGGGGAAAGATGATCCTCCCCGTCACCTAAATGATTTTATTACTAAAAGGATAGACTGTATTTGGTACAGTAGGCACCAAATAAACATTTGATTGAAGGAATACACGAATGAATTTACAGCAAATAGAGACAAGAGCACTTCTAGGACAGCTTCGTGTTTTCTCTGCTTTCCTTGGGTATTGGGGAGACCAAGAACAGTATCAGTGGTGACATTTTAGGCCACAATCGGAAAAAGAGTATGTGTTGCTCAATAAAGAGAGGTACCTGCTATGGGAGAAGGGGAGTGGGGATTAGGAGAAAAAGAAAAGTGAAGGAGACTGTCTGCATTTCTGTAATGAGGAAAGCCTTGTTAAAGAGGTGAGTCTTCTTTTGGCTGCAATGATGGTATCCCTTAGGTGAGCTCTAGGAAATTGTACTGCCTGGGCTGTTCCTCATGCAGTTACTGTTGAAGTTTCTTTAGTGAATTACATTCTGTATTCCAGCTAGTTGCCCCTTTCTATTCTTTCTTTCATTGAGTCTAGGTTATGCTGAATCGCCAGATATCAATTCATAACACTTTTAGATCCTAGAATCTTACGTTTTGAAACATCCCTGAAAGGTTATCTGATTTGTTTCTCCTTCTCTAGCAAGGACTACACAATATTAAGGGATAGATGGTATCTAGGGAGAGAGTTTATTTATGTCTCTGGAGCCAGTGTTAATGGTTTTTGTCTGTACTGCTGGCCAGAGAGCAAAGGGGCTAAATTTTAGTTAATTCAGTCAGGATCAATCATTAGTAACAGGAACCAGAATATGGCTGGAGGCCAGGAGATAACAGTTTCCTATCTCTTTCCCCCCTTAAAGTTCTAATCGGTTCTCAGATAACATTGCATCTGCACTACTTTGAAGACTGAGTCACCCAGAGGATAAAAACAGTGAAAGCCTGATTGTTTCTAACCATCGGAGGAAGTTACTCTTAAGATTACAGGATTCAGGAATAGGAAAGAAAATGTTCACAGTAAGGAAGGATGTGAGCTCATCGTCTCTCCCCTGCCTCAAGACCAGCACTTGAACTGCAGTGTGGTGAGGTAGAAAGAACAGTGCTCATAAATTCACCTCTATTTCTTCCTTACTGTGTGAACTTTGGGAAGTCAAGAAACCTCTCTGAACTTCATTTTCTCAGAAGTGCTAAAAGAAATAAATGAATATTATATTTAAGGTGACTAGTTTTTAGTAGAAGGACCCCTATTAAACAATTATTTTCCTTTTATCTCTCTTTTCCCCTTTGTAGGCAGTGAAGGAAACATAATTTAAGTCAGTCAATTATGTGCCAAGGCCTTTGATAAAACTTACTCCTTTTTATCCTTCCTCATCATAACCTCATCTTTTTTTTTAAAAAAAAGATAAATTTAAAAAATGGTACAGTATTTAAAAAATACTTTATCCATAATTTTTTCAACATATATATATTTTAAATTATTATTGTTACTTTTGTTTCAGTAGTTTTTGGGGTGCAGTTGATGTTTGGTTACATGAGTAAGTTCTTTAGTGATTTCTGAGATTTCAGTGCACCCTTCACCCAAGCACTGCACACTGTAGCCTATAGGCAGTCTTTTATCCCCTATCCCCCTTTCACCCTTGCCCCCTGATTCCCCACAGTCCATTATATCACTCTTATTCATTTGCATCCTCATAGCTTAGCTCCCACTTATAAGTGAGAACATACCATATGTGGTTTTCCATTCCTGAGTTACTTCACTTAGAATGATAGCCTCCAGCTCCATCCAAGTTGCTGCAAAAGACATTATTCCATTCTTATATACAACATGGTATATGTATGCCACATTTTCTTTATCCACTCAGTCACTGGTCGATGGGCACGTAGGTTAGTTCTATATCTTTGCAACTGCAAATTGTGCTGCTATAAACATGAGTGTGCATATGTCTTCATATAATGACTTCTTTTCCTTTGGGCAGACACTGGATTGGGATTGCTGGATCAAATGGTAGTTCTACTTCTAGTTCTTTAAGGAATCCCTATACTGTTTTCCATAGAGGTTGTACTAATTTATATTCCCACCAGCAGTACAAAAGTGTTCCCTTTTTACCACATCCATGCCAGCATCTATTGTTTTTTGACTTTTTAATTATCAACATATATTTCTTCTTACAAATCATATCAACTCTTTACAAAATGATAAAGCTCATTAAAAACCATGATCATACTTAAAAATTAACAATAATTCTATAATTCATTGAATATCTAGTAAGAATCAAAATATTTTCAATGCTCTTTTCTCAATTGGATTGTTTGTATTAGGATCCAAAAATGTTCACACATTGAGGTTTCTTAATCTTATGTCTCTCTCAGTCAATAGGCTTCCTGTTTATTCTCTCTTTGCAATCTATTTGTAAAACACAGTCTTTTTAGACACAAATATAAGAGGCTATATAACATGCGGGAAAGGTACTAGATGGGGAATACAGGCATCTGACCTGTGACACTGTACCTAGTGGAGGATAAGTCATGTGCCAGTTCCCCTCTCCAAGTATCACTATTACATTTGTAATAGGATGTGATCAATTACATGGTCCGTTATACTCCTTCTAGCTCCAACACCTTCTTATTCTGAATTGGGACACCATGTATTTTGAGAAAATATTCCATTTTTATTATAATTTCTTATCTCATCTAAGTCATATAGGAAGGCCTGGGAAACAAACTTCTGAATGTAGCTTAAAAGAAGCAATCAATTAAATACGTGCAATTTTCTTCCCATTATGCTTAAAAATCTCAGTGGACTCAATTAAGAACCCCATATTTCTTTAAAAGACTTGTGATAAGTTCAGAATATACTCCCAGTTTGTGAAAAGTGTATATTAATATGCAGTGGAAAGTGATTCTGTTTTATTTTGGTGAATTCTATGAAGAAAAAGGGTGGTCTCGGTTTCTTGTACAATTTGAGGATGAATTAGAATCTGAATCTAACACTGTATGATGCTTGCACTTTATTTACAGTTAACTTCATTTTATCCTCTTCAAGTGTGTAATGTCATTGAAGGCAAGATAAAAAAGTAAACACAGACGCATGTGACTTTGGGGGTGTGGCACCACCGACCACATTTATACTACACTACATTTTCTCCAGTGGGAAAGGGTGGCCCACTCCTGCCCTTCTGAATGCCGCTTAGAGGTAAACTTGTCATTTGCCTTAACAGTGGAAAAGTTTTCATCCTTGAGGATGGGATGAGAAGGATATGTCAGGGTTTCTAGGTCTTTACATAATTAACCAATTTTCATCTGCCTTCTGGATAGATCATGGAGTACTGACAATTCTTGGAAGTGCTATGAAGACTGCTGACTGCATAAATCCATGTCAGGCATGTATATGCTCAGCAACTGCAAATTCCAACCAGATTAGGAACATATAGTTTGCCTCCAGACTAGGCATTAGAAAGTGGGTCTTTCCTGGAAAATCTGTAGGTGTGATCACACTAATTATAGGATGCATGCATTATCAACACAGCTAATCCATGTGTGTTTTTAGGCTTATTTACCCTGATCATAGAGCTCCTGAAAAGTCCAAACAGAGTATTTATTTGCAAGGCATTCCATTCAGTTGCCATGCCTAGGTAAAATAACTTAACCTGATTTTTTTTCTCCTTCAAAAAGAAAATATTTCAGTGTTTAAAGGAATTGGCCAAGCAGCTTTTGAATACTTTGGACAGTAGATACTTGATGACCATGTTGGTTTCATGAATAGTAAATGAGGCTAAGACCTTTATTCTATATTCTCCATGTTTTCCTTCCTAACTGTTTCCCCAGGCACTGCTCAAAACAGCACCTAGCCCATCTGGACAGATCATTTAGAGACTTAAAACTCTATATTCTAGAAAGACATTGGAACTATCATATTAGAGTCAGAAGAAGAAAAGCAACACGAAATAAAGTACTTGTAAAAATGTGAAGTGCTCTCCTTCGCAAGTGTTTGTTATTATTAGCGAAGTATGTGGAGCTGTTTTGGTCAAGCTTCCACTTTTTGATATTTTCTTGTGCCGAACATCTGTTTCTTGATGAGGCACTTGTCTATGGGATTCAGGAAGTTTAGAAAGAATCAAGATGTTCCATTAAAAAATAGCTTCCTGTATTTTGGCAAGTTATTTTAAGTGATAGTTTATGAGAGATATCCAGTGAATGGGAGTGTGAGACCATATAACCTGTGTACTTGGGACAAGGTCAACAATGAAGGTCACACTGAAGACTTTCCCAGAGGATCTGGTGGTCTGATGCTTTCTGGATGACAAACTTTCAGAGTCTTAAATCTTGCTTCTGAATCACCGAAGTGCAAAACAAGATGTCATTTGAACACACACATGCATGTGCAGGCACACACACTTACTCACATATACCCTCAATATTGTTTATGACTTGGATAACAGATGGATTGTTTGTTGAAATCAGAGATTTGTGCACACAAACTGAAAGTGTAGCTGGGCCTGGTAGGAACAAACATTTTTCTTTCACAAAGATGAACATAGATTGATGGGAATTTTTTCCACCTTAGGCAAATAGGTATTTTCTATCTTCATAGTTTGGATTTTACACTAAGTGGGAAAAACAAACTTTTTCTCTCTCCTCACACAACACTTCACTTCTGACACCCGATGTGTGAGATTTCCCCACCAAGAAATTCTCCAACTTTTTGTAGGCACCAAAGGTGTGTTCTACAATTCAATTCAACTCTGACACTATCTACTTGGAGTTAACATCATATCCCACAGGTTAAGGGCTCAGCCCCACAAGACTGCCCCCAACTTCAGATGCCAGTTGTAAGTTCAGCTACAAATTGGGGTTTCCTGTAATCCCTTCTTTAGCTTCAATAATTTATATAATGTCTCATAAGACACAGGAAAACATTTTTGCTTTTACTGATACATCGTAAAGGCTATTGCAAAAGATACAGTTGCAAAGGATACAGTTGAACAACCAAATGAGGAGGTACATAGAGCAAGGTATATGGGAAGGGGCACAGAGCCTCTGTGACTTCTTTGGGCACACCACCCTCCTAGCCCCTTGATGCATTCTTGTTCACCAACCCAGAAGCTCTCTGAACCCTGCATTTTAGAGATTTTTATGGGGGCTTCATTACTTAGTGTAATTGATTATTAACTCAATCTCCAGCCCCTCTTTTCTCCCCAGAGGAAGCTTTGTTGAAAGCTTCAAGCTTCTAATCATGGTTTGGTTTTTCTAGTGACCAACCCTTATCCAGGAGGCCACCAAGAGTTGACTCATTAGAGCAAAACATGGTCCTCTTACCCAGGAATTTCCAAGGGATTTAGGAGCTCTGTGTAAAGAACCAGGGTCAGAAACCAAGTATTAGAACAAAAGGTGCTCCTAGCACCCTTATCACTCAGGAAATTAGAAGAGTTTTAGCAACTTTGTGCCAGGAGTTTATGGCCAGAGACCAGGGATTAGACTATGGCATAATAAGAAACACACTCATGAAGGCAGTAAGCCAGCCCTTCACACATTCACTGCTCCCATTTTAGACAACCAATGTTTCAGTTACTTGTTTCACTTCTCCATTAAACTGTTACTCTGAAGAGGATATCTATCTGCTCATTGTTGGACATTACAGGCTATACTCTGTGTTCCTTGGTCTGAATAAATGATGGCTGGCTACCCAAATTGCTGCACTATCTTCTTTTTTTTTAAATGGCATTTTGAACATTTGCATCTGACACTTCATAAGCAAAACGCACTCTAGGGTCAGTGGCTATTCCTGTCAAGACCCATTTGTAGCCCTCCAAGGCTACTGGCATCAGTCTCACTTGCCAGCTATGTTCCTGCCCTTCCCCTCAAGAATCTGCCACATAGCCATCAGCAGTCTCTGTCTCTTTTGCTGACAAACAGGACAGTTCTTACTGGCATTTTGTTTTACAGAGTGTGCAAGAAGACTATGTCCAGATTTAGTCCATCTCTGCCTTGCTGTAGTACTCCCATATCCACTCATTTCATGGACCCAGGTGGCTGCCACAGGAGAGCACACAGGGATATATATATGTAGATCCAATCACCTTTCAAACCTGAAAGGGACTTCTGATGGCCATCAGCATGTCCTACTTTAATGAACCCCTTCAATTCCCATAGTCACTTCCATAGAGCTGTGCCCCATGTGGGTATCACTTTAATGGGCTAGGCTTCCACTGACCATATAACCAGGCAATTGGCCACTGCCCATGAGTCAGTAAAAACTGAAACACAGGGGCTTTCATCATTGTTAAATTCTTCCATCATTGCTAGGAAAACAACATGCAATTCAGCCCACTGGGCTCACCTGTTTTTATCTTCTTTGATAGGAGTGACAGCCTTCCAACAGGATGCTGTCCATACACCTTGGAACTACTGTCCACAAACCAAGTAACTCTGTTAGTCAGTCGAGCACTGTTTATAGGGTATTGTCTAAATGATGATAGAGTTTGGCAGCTCCTCACCCAGTTCCACAGTCAGTCCTAAGGGAAAAGGGGCTCCCTGCTGGTATCTTCTCCTTGCATTCTCCAGGTAGTATGATCCTGTGTAAGATCCTGTTCATTTTACTATGGAACTTTTCCAGGCACTGCCATCCCCATTAGAGTGTTTCTCTGATATCGCCAAGACACCATGGGTATTTCAAATTTCAAGATTATTTTATGTCCTTCAGTTATAGAGGTAGTTTAAATTAATGTCCAATAGCAAGTTAATAATTGACCCTCAAATGGAAATTCTCTAGTCCAAAATCCCCATAGTTGTCACGGGGAGGCACTCACAGGTTTTGCTATAAGCCTCAGTCTAAGCTCTATATAGGGTTTTCAAACAAAGAATATGTGCATTCAGCATCTGCTCTATATTGCTTGGGCTTGAGCAATCTTATTGGTTCTAATTTAGCGTGTTCAATTAGCATTGTTTGGACAGCAGATTTACATGTCTTCTGTGTTACAATACTAGGTAGGGGAAATACTCCCCAGTCAGATACAGTGTTGATCCCCATAATATAACCACTTCACACAGAGCCTGCTTAAACATTCCGGCTTTCATAATTCCACCAAATTCAAATATTTTCATAATTCTATCAAATTTCAAATTCTATCAAATCTCAAATTTTTCTGTTCCCTCACTTTCATTGTAGCCTAAGTGAGGACTTTACCAATGGGTTTTGGTACCACGGTGCATGAGACTCCTGTTTCTAGGAGCTCTGGAAACTTTTCTTCTCCACTCTCTGACCATTTACCCACTCATAGCAAAAGGCTTTGGGTTCCCACAAGGGGGTCAAGCCCAGAGACCGTGACTCCTTTATTAATCTTTATCTCAATTGAGTGGTCTAACTTTTGCTCCAAGCAATTGCAGGTCATATTTCTCCTTGTAATCTTAGTCTTCTGGCTTTTTAAACTTCTCCAAACTGGGGTAGATGGAAGGACTTGGTTAGGGCCCTTTAATCACCAGAGATCACTTTGACCCACACCAACTTTGACAGCGTTGTATTAAGACCCTTGTTTTAACCCCATCAATGTTTGCTTTATTCATCGTACTTCTTAATAACCCTCTAAAGATTTTATCATGCTTGCATGAGTACCATTTTACATCTCTTTATTTTTCTGTTTGTTTTGCTCCATTGAATCACCTAATGTCTTAATAACTTTTTAAACATTTTTACCTTGTTGGGAAGAGTTCCTTGACTCTTCCTTCTGCCCTTTGCCAAGATAGCAAATTCAATAAAACTTCCCAGATTGTCATTTAATTTTGCCACAGTAAGATTATATGGAGTGCCCATGCAAATGGTGCTTTCTTACCCACAGCATTTACCATGTCCTCGGAACACAGGCATATTCAGTGAGTGAATAATCTGATTATCACAAGACAGTCCCACATGGCCTGTACTCTAAGCAGAACAGCTGCTTCATCTGGGCTGTTCTACATGGCATTTATGTGGGGAAAGGAACGGTTCATTTTCTTGGCATAGACAGACCTTACAACCTTACAGTAGCTTTATTTTTGTTTTGTTTTGAGATGGAGTCTCGCTCTGTTGCCAGGCTGGTATGCAGTGGTGCAATCTTGGCTCACTGCAACCTCTGTCTCCCAGGTTTAAGCGATTCTCCTGCCTCAGCCTCCCAACTAGCTGGGACTACAGGTGCATGTCACCACGCCCAGCTAATTTTTGTATTTTTAGTAGAGACAGGGTTTCACCATGTTGGCCAGGATGGTCTTGATCTCTTGACCTTGTGACTGCCTGGCTCAGCCTCCTAAGGTGCTGGGATTACAGGCGTGAGCCACTAAGCCCAGCCACAGTAACTTTTTTCTAGTTTGCCAGGTTGCCTCTTCCCTCAGGAATAACCTCCTGTGTCTCTGGATCCTGTTTTACCATCTGTGATTATCTCATTTTGAGCTGTGGGTCCAGAATCCACCCCAAATCCATTTTAGTAAAGGTTCTTCAGGAAGCTGATGATACCAATCTATAAAATGAAGGAACTCCTTCACACTATATGCCCTGGTTTCAGTAGTTCCCGGGTTGTGCCCTCTCCCTGTTTACTATCTTTTGGGTCACCAGAGGGCTCACAGGTAGTTCTGTTGTTCTGCGTAATTTTTCCTTTTGTGGGTGCCTTTCAGGATAGTGGCTAAAGCTCAGACAAACTTATACCTGAATTTGGTCAAACACTGAGGTGTAACCCAGCACTTTGAATTTAGCTATTAAAGATAACAATGACCATGGGATTTTATGCTTAGCATGCCTCGTCTTAGTTTGTATTTCCTTACATATCCAATGAACCAGCTCCTCAGGAGTCAGATCTACCACCATTTCTAAACTCCATTGATAACTCTGGCTTTTAGTAACTGAGTGCAGTGCAGCTGCAGTTTCATACTATGTCGGAAAAACTCTCCTCAAGCCGTATTTTCCGTCTGCTCTCACACCACCACAACAATCGTCAAGAAGACTTCTGCGACTTCTGGAAAAACTCCCACACACCAAGCAGTGGACACCAGCTGAGAGTCCTCCAGTTCAATTCCGGCACTATCTACACAGAGATAGCATCAAATCCCACAGGTTGAGGGCTCAGTCCCACAAGACCACTCCCCCTACCAGTGGTAAGTTCGCACCTCTGGAACTTCTGACAAACTGGCTTCAAGTTAAGATTCCCAGGACCCCTCTTTGGGTTCAGTTAATTTGCGGGAGTGGCTCACAGAACTC
Organism: Hylobates moloch; assembly: GCF_009828535.3. Lineage (NCBI taxonomy): Eukaryota > Metazoa > Chordata > Mammalia > Primates > Hylobatidae > Hylobates > Hylobates moloch. The sequence continues at coordinate 70,442,899 of NW_026652283.1, forward strand.
AGGGAAGCACTTAACATTTACTGGTTTATTACAAAGGATATTGGAAAGGATACAGAGGAATAGACACTAGGGTGAGGCATGGGGGAGGCGGCGCGGAGTTCCTATGCCCTACCTGGTACACCATCCTCTGGGAACCTCCAGGTGTCCAGCTATCCAGAAGCTCCCTGAACCCACTTCTCTTGGGTTTTTATGGAAGCGTTTCTTCTGCCAGGGTATGAGGTGAGACCTGTCAGTGGAGTGTCTTAAGACCCACAATCACAAAGGTGGGAGAAGATTTGAGTCCTGCCTGTGGTAGGTGAAAGGAACGCTGGAAAGAGATTCTGTTTCCTGAGGCCTAACACACCCGTTATCACAAAAGACTGTAACAAGTGCTGTGGGAGTTAGGAACCAGGAACCGTGGATGAAAACCAATGTATGTCATAACACCACACATACTATAGGTGACTAGGGGGCGATAGCCATTCTCATTTAGCTGGCAAGATTGAGAAAAATGCAAATAAGGTTTTCTCGAATTCTAATCTGAGGGTTAAAATAACTTTTATTTTATTTTTTAAAATTTCCCTCTAATCTGTTATCTCCTGGATCCACTAAGTATAGCTTAGGTTTTATCTCCCTTCCTAGTCCAGATTGGGCCCTGATGTTTGTAATTATGCTGAAATGTGAGTGCAGGTGGCTGGAGTGCAGCTGAGGGAAAGGGATACGTAACTGCCATTAGCTACTTATGGAAAACATTTTATTAAATGGATACTGGCTTGAGAGCATGAAAAAGAAAAGAATAACTAAGCCAGTTGACAATTATGACAGACTAGGAATGAGTGCCTAGCACAATTTTGAGCACACAGAGGCATGTAATAAAAGTCTATTGAATTGAATTGATAGATTCTGCTCCATATATGGGATGTGATTTTTTTTCCCTTTCTCTAATATGACCAGCTTAGAATCACAGACTGAGAATTGATTCAGGGTAACAGACCAATTCCTTCTTGTATAGATGAGAAAACAGGTCCAAATTGTTTTGGGGACTTGTCCAAGGTCACATAGTTGTGAGTTTGAGCTTATGCAAGGCCTCTGGATTTACATTTCATCTTCATTTTATTTTATTGGATAAACTTTTATTTAAGAATTTTGGTCATATATTCATAATGTTATCTTTTTTTTTTTTTTTTTTTTTTGAGATGGAGTCTTGCTCTGTTGCCCAGGCTGGAGTGCAGTGGCGTGATCTCAGCTCACTGCAAACTCCGCCTCCCAGGTTCATGCCATTCTCCTGCCTCAGCCTCCCGAGTAGCTAGGACCTGTCTTTGCTTTTAAGATATTTATTCTTCCATTAGCACATCTTTCACAAAGTTTTGGTTACTACATTGCAATCTTTAAAAAGAAATGGGGCTGGGCGCGGTGACTCATGCCTGTAATACCAGCACTTTGGGAGGCCGAGGTGGGCAGATCACGAGGTAAGGAGTTTGAGACCAGCCTGACCAACATGGTGAAGCCTCGTCTCTACTAAAAATACAAAAATTAGCCAGACATAGTGGTGTGCACCTGTAATCCCAGCTACTCAGGAGGCTGAGGCAAGGGAATTGCTTGAACCTGGAGGTAGAGGTTGCAGTGAGCCGAGATCGCACCACTGCACTCCAGCCTGGGTGACAGAGCGAGACTCCATCTCAAAAAAAAAAAAAAAAAAAAAAGACTTTTTTTTTCTCTATTTCTATTTGCCAGATGCATATAACTGCCAGTTAGAATAACTGAGCAACTAAGAGAGGTGATATTGCATGATAATAATTAAAAGCCCATATGCTGGCATGAGACCAGGTTAAATTACACCTTTATCATTTACTTGGTGAATTTAAGCAAATTAAGTTCTCTGTGAGGTCACAGGGTCACAGTAATACCTCCCTCATAGGATTATTGTGAGCACTAAATAAGTTTACGCATTGCATGTGTTGAGTGAACCATGCAGTTAACTGAGAAATGTGTGGTTTCTCTTAATGTTTGCTTTTTCTTAGTTATCTTCAGGTTGCAACAACCTTGCAGCCAAACCTCAGAATGGATCTAGAACAGGTAACTGGAAAGCATCAGGAATTATCTTCATCTCCCTACAGATGTGTAAGAATGGGACTCCCATGAAAGGGCCCCTTACAAGGAACATTAGAAAGTAAATGAGACAACTGGATGACAGGAGGAAGGAGAGAAGGGAGGATCACAGATAACCAAGTTGAGCCTGGGGGGTTGAGAGGATAATTGGACTCTTGATGGAATATGATTACGTGAAAGGGAAGCTATTTGTAGCAGGTGATGAGTTCATTCTTCTGCACTCTCACCTTGTCTTTTAGGAATTTTTAGATGGTTTCAAGTCAAAAGCCCTGATCTTCCTGGACAATTTTATAGTTGTTAGTTATTAATTTGATTTAAAAAACCAGCCATGACTCCCATATGCAAGACTCCAGGGAATAATTCACAGGTAACATAGCCATAAAAATGAAGCCCACTCACACCCCTCTGTGTGTGTGTGTGTGTGTGTGTGTCTGTGTGTGTAAATAAAGACTATAGGACACTTGTCTGGTTTGAGCTTTTGGGTTTAGGAGAGAAGGAGCAATATTGGAACAAATAGCTGGTTCAGGAGAGGAAGATTAGATAAGGCTGAGAAACAGATAATTCAAAAGAGGTTAAAAGAATTAGGATTATCTATTAACTGAAAATAGAATGGTGGAATGAGGATCAGAGAACAGTCTGACTGGTTTTATGTCTATTTTCTATAGTTAACTAAGTTTAAAAAACAAAAGCTAAGTGAGGTGTGTTAGTTTCATATTTGCTGCCATAACAGTTGCCACAAGCTTAGTCACTTAAAGCAACATGAATTCATTCTCATACAGTTCTGGAAGTCAGAAATTGAAAATGGATCCCTAGGGCTGCATTCCTCCTGGAGGTTCTGGGGGAAATTCATTTATTTGCCTTTTCTAACATCTAGAGGCCACCTGCATTCCTTGACTCATGTTACAGCCAGCAGTATAGCATTCGTTAATCTTTCTTTCTGATTTCATTGTCACATTGCCTTCAGACTCCACCCTCCTGCCTTCTTCTTACAAGGATTCTTGTAATTACATTGGGCCAACTTGGATAATCCAGGATAAATTTCCACTTCAAGATCCTTATCACTTCTGCAAAGTCCCTTCTGCCACCATGGAGGGCGATGTGAGGATGTAACTTTGGCCATCTGACTTGTTCCCCTTTCTCCTTTTATTTCTGTGTCTATGCCTTGTTAACTCTTCTTCTGTCACCTAGATACTTTTTAATTTAACAGACATTGTTCTTCCCTTTTTTTTGGAGGGATGGGGTGGTCAGGAAAGCTTCCTAACACTCTCTGTGGCTTCTCCAAGTTCTCAGGCCTTTTTGTTTCCCTTGGTGGTGTATTTTATAACTGATGGTCTCCTGTCACCTGTGACTTGCATTTGAAGTACATAAAATTACATTTCTATTTGTTGAAAATGGTTCATGTCTACAGTCTAGAAAAGTGTACTCAGCCCAAAGACACCCTGTTGTTCCTAGACTTTGTTGCTCCATTAAGCCCAGATCTCTAACTTAGTGACTCCTATTCCAGGAACCACACAATTTAGGCGAGTTTCTATTCCTTAGTCCTCAATGTGCAAGAACCACAGGGCAGACTGCATTGCTCATTGGGAGGAAAAGGAAGGAATCGTCTAAGAATGCTGAGGAGAAGTTTTCAGGAATGTGATTTGCATGTACCTCGAAAACGTATGTGAAATTTTTAGAAAACCTATTAGGGAAATGTGAACTTCCATATTAAACATTGGAAGGAATCACTGCAGAGATGGGAGAAAGACAGAAAGAGGGCGCCTGCTTTGAGATCCAAACCAATACCATTTCCTTCTCTGGCATGCAAGGTCCCAGCAAGATCTCCCTCAGGGAGAAGCTGTCCCTTCATTCTACAAACTCTCACAGAACTTTTCAATTATTCTTGTAGTTTATATCACTTTTACTCAATTTTCCTCAGTCAACTTGTCTGTGTATTTGATATTATCTAATTTAATTCTTAGCATAATCTTCCAAGGTAGATATTATCAACATTATTATTTTACCAGCGACTAAGTTAAACATCTGGCCCAAGGACAGAAAATGCACTCCATAACCCTGAGTTTACCTTCAGGTGTGCTAATTCAAAACCAAGGGCTCTTTCTACCATATCACAGCTGCATCTCAATAAAAGCATCTATACATGACTCCTTTGTAAAATGGAAGCAATTTGAGGTCAGGAATAATTGCTTATTAATTTTGTAAAACAACCCCATAGCATCCAGTATAGTGCCTGACAAATGGTGGTTGCTCTATTAAAATCTGACAAGTAAATGAATACAGAAATGAATTGAGTGCATGAATCAGTAAATAGATTGTTCCTGAAAATAGAAATCTTGGGAATAATAAGTGGCTGTTAAATTTTGGGGGGAGAAAGAAGAAATGGTTTGAGATCTAATTCTGTGCTTCAGAAACAGTCCTCTTATTCCTCATTGTTATGTTATTATTTTCTTCAGCAAACTTTTAAAAAGCTGGCAAAGATAAATGTTGACTAAGTATTGTTGTTTGCAGTAATGAATTTGTATCTTTTATGTAAATGTATTGTGAGAGGACACATTAAAGTTCTGGGAACTGTAGTTTTATTAAGTGATGTAATACATGTTAATGTTTATTAAGATCTCAATTAATTTTACATTTCTTTTCTTTCCCTCCCTCCTTCTCCAATACCTTTTACTACCCCTTTCATTTATATTTTTGTGATATATAAAATGAGTTACTAGTGCCATGTACAATAAGAAACTTTCAGCCTATAAAGTCCGTCAGTATAATTCAAAGCAGGAAGACATGGAGACACTCAAAGACTCTGAATGACTGCAGTGTTCAGAGGAGCTCTCGTGGGAATCCCTTCTGACCCCTCCACCTTTGGAACTCAAAATAAACCATAAATGCCTGTCTTTCTTGACCTGAGGACAGTTTTCCCACTATTCATTATCTGGCTTCCAAAATGAATTGCCAAAAGTCCAGCCATCCTGCCAACAACATTTGGAATAAGATGGGAGAATTTAAGGTCAAAGAGAAATAAACTGTTTCTGTCTTGTTGGTCTTGTCCTTCCACTGTCTCCTTCCTTACCCCCAGTAACCTACTCTGAGGGATAGCATGTCAGAGACAGTCCAGAAAAGCATGGGAAATATCTCAATTTCCATGGGAATCCTTGAGTAGGGAGTGGCCAGTACTTGGGAAAAACAATACTCTTTTAAAAACTAAAGTAAAATTACAGCACCAAGGGGGTGATAATACAATGTAATTGAGCTGAACTAGGCAGCAGTGGAGGTCTCCACACTTGCTTTCTTTGTCACTCCATAGGAGTTTCCAATGAAGAGGCCGGCAGTGTATCTTCTCTTTGCTATCAGAATTGGTTGCATTATTATGAGGTGGAAATCTTCGGAAAGGAGTTTACCTTGAATGTTAGTCAAATAGATCTTTCTTTTTTTTTTGAGACGGAGTCTTGCTCTGTCGCCCAGGCTGGAGTGCAGTGGCGCGATCTCAGCTCACTGCAAGCTCAGCCCCCGGGTTCACGCCATTCTCTTGCCTCAGCCTCTCCGAGTAGCTGAGACTACAGGCGCCCGCCACTACGCCCGGCTAATTTTTTGTATTTTTAGTAGAGCCAGGGTTTCACCGTGGTCTCGATCTCCTGACCTTGTGATCCGCCTGCCTCGGCCTCCCAAAGTGCTGGGATTACAAGCGTGAGCCACCACGCCCGGCCTAAATAGATCTTTCTTGAGCCTAACCTATCCTATCCTATCCTATCCTATCCTATCCTATCCTATCCTATCCTATCCTATCCTATCCTATCC